>NC_091985.1:214587754-214766705 GCF_044704955.1 Pristiophorus japonicus
CCAGCACAGAACCTTGCGGTACCCCACTAGTCACTGCCTGCCATTCTGAAAAGTACCCATTTACTCCTACTCTTTGCTTCCTGTCTGACAACCAGTTCTCAATCCACGTCAGCACACTACCCCCAATCCCATGTGCTTTAACTTTGCACATTAATCTCTTGTGTGGAACCTTGTCGAAAGCCTTCTGAAAGTCCAAACATCAACTGGTTCTCCTTTGTCTACTTTACTGGAAACATCCTCAAAAAATTCCAGAAGATTTGTCAAGCATGATTTCCCTTTCACAAATCCATGCTGACTTGGACCTATCATGTCACCATTTTCCAAATGCGCTGCTATGACATCCTTAATAATTGATTCCATCATTTTACCCACTACTGAGGTCAGGCTGACCGGTCTATAATTCCCTGTTTTCTCTCTCCCTCCTTTTTTAAAAAGTGGGGTTACATTGGCTACCCTCCACTCGATAGGAACTGATCCAGAGTCAATGGAATGTTGGGAAATGACTCAATGCATCCGCTATTTCCAAGGCCACCTCCTTAAGTACTCTGGGATGCAGTCCATCAGGCCCTGGGGATTTATCGGCCTTCTATCCCATCAATTTCCCCAACACAATTTCCCGACGAATAAAGATTTCCCTCAGTTCCTCCTCCTTACTAGACCCTCTGACCCCTTTTATATCCGGAAGGTTGTTTGTGTCCTCCTTAGTGAATACTGAACCAAAGTACTTGTTCGATTGGTCTGCCATTTCTTTGTTCCCCGTTATGACTTCCCCTGATTCTGACTGCAGGGGACCTACATTTGTCTTTACTAACCTTTTTCTCTTTACATATCTATAGAAACTTTTGCAATCCGTCTTAATGTTCGCTGCAAGCTTCTTCTCGTACTCCATTTTCCCTGCCCTAATCAAACCCTTTGTCCTCCTCTGCTGAGTTCTAAATTTCTCCCAGTCCCCGGGTTCGCTGCTATTTCTGGCCAATTTGTATGCCACTTCCTTGGCTTTAATACTATCCCTGATTTCCCTTGATAGCCACGGTTGAGCCACCTTCCCTTTTTTATTTTTACGCCAGACAGGAATGTACAATTGTTGTAATTCATCCATGCGGTCTCTAAATGTCTGCCATTGCCCATCCACAGTCAACCCCTTAAGTATCATTCGCCAATCTATCCTAGCCAATTCCCGCCTCATAGCTTCAAAGTTACCCTTCTTTAAGTTCTGGACCATGGTCTCTGAATTAACTGTTTCATTCTCCATCCTAATGCAGAATTCCACCATATTATGGTCACTCTTCCCCAAGGGGCCTCGCACAATGAGATTGCTAATGAATCCTCTCTCATTACACAACACCCAGTCTAAGATGGCCTCCCCCCTAGTTGGTTCCTCGACATATTGGTCTAGAAAACCATCCCTTATGCACTCCAGGAAAGCCTCCTCCACCGTATTGCTTCCAGTTTGGCTAGCCCAATCTATGTGCATATTAAAGTCACCCATTATAACTGCTACACCTTTATTGCATGCACCCCTAATTTCCTGTTTGATGCCCTCCCCAACATCACTACTACTGTTTGGACGTCTGTACACAACTCCCACTAACGTTTTTTGCCCTTTGGTGTTCTGCAGCTCTACCCATATAGATTCCACATCATCCAAGCTAATGTCTTTCCTAACTATTGCATTAATCTCCTCTTTAACCAGCAATGCTACCCCACCTCCTGTTCCTTTTATTCTATCCTTCCTGAATGTTGAATACCCTGGATGTTGAGTTCCCAGCCCTGATCATCCTGGAGCCACGTCTCCGTAATCCCAATCACATCATATTTGTTAACGTCTTCTTGCACAGTTAATTCATCCACCTTATTGCGGATACTCCTTGCATTAAGACACAAAGCCTTCAGGCTTGTTTTTTTAACACCCTTTGTCCTTTTAGAATTTTGCTGTACAGTGGCCCTTTTTGTTCTTTGCCTTAGGCTTTTCTGCCCTCCACTTTTCCTCATCTCCTTTCTGTCTTTTGCTTTTGCCTCCTTTTTGTCTCCCTGCATTGGTTCCCATCCCCCTGCCATCTTAGTTTAACTCCTCCCCAACAGCACTAGCAAACACTCCCCCTAGGACATTGGTTCCGGTCCTGCCCAGGCACAGACCGTCCGGTTTGTACTGGTCCCACCTCCCACAGAACCGGATCCAATGCCCCAGGAATTTGAATCCCTCCCTGCTGCACCACTGCTCAAGCCACGTATTCATCTGCGCTATCCTGCGATTCCTACTCTGACTATACGTGGCACTGGTAGCAATCCCGAGATTACTACTTTTGAGGTCCTACTTTTTAATTTAGCTCCTAGCTCCTTAAATTCGTTTCGTAGGACCTCATCCCTTTTTTTTACCTATGTCGTTGGTACCAATGTGCACCACGACAACTGGCTGTTCGCCCTCCCTTTTCAGAATGTCCTGCACCCGCTCCAAGACATCCTTGACCCTTGCACCAGGGAGGCAACATACCATCCTGGAGTCTCAGTTGCGGCCGCAGAAACGTCTATCTATTCCCCTCACCATTGAATCCCCTATCACTATCGCGCTCCCACTCTTTTTCCTGCCTTCCTGTGCAGCAGAGCCAGCCACGGTGCCATGAACTTGGCTGCTGCTGCCCTCCCCTGATGAGTCATCCCCCCCAACAGTACTCAAAGCGGTGTATCTGTTTTGCAGGGGGATGACCACAGGGGACCCCTGCACTACCTTCCTTGCACTACTCTTCCTGCTGGTCTTCCATTCCCTATCTGGCTGTGGACCCTTCTCCTGCGGTAAGACCAACTCACTACACGTGATACTCACGTCATTCTCAGCATCGTGGATGCTCCAGAGTGAATCCACCCTCAGCTCCAATTCCGCAACGCGGACCGTCAGGAGCTCGAGGCGGATACACTTCCTGCACACGTAGTCGCCAGGGACACCGGAAGTGTCCCTGAGTTCCCACATGGTACAGGATTTACTACAGTTCCTCTTTCTTGCTAGACCCTCGGTCCCCCAGTATTTCCGAAAGGTTATTTGTGTCTTCCTCAGTGAAGACAGAACCGAAGTATTTGGTCAATTGTTCTGCCATTTCTTTGTTCCCCATTATAAATTCACCTGATTCTGACTGCAAGGGACTTACATTTGTCTTCATTAATCTTTTTCTCTTCACATATCTATAGAAGCTTTTTCAGTCACTTTTTATGTTCCCAGCAAGCTTACTCTCATACTCTATTTTCCCCCTCCTAATTAAACCCTTTGTCCTTCTCTGCTGAATTCTAAATTTCTCCCAGTCCTTAGGTTTGCTGCTTTTTCTGGCCAATTTATATGCCTCTTCCTTGCTTTTAAAACTATCCCTAATTTCCCTTGTTAGCCACGGTTGAGCCACCTTCCCCATTTTATATTTATGCTAGACAGGGATGTACAACTGTTGAAGGTCATCCATGTGATCTTTAAGTGTCTGCCATTGCCTATCCACCGTCAACCCTTTAAGTATCATTTGCCAGTCTATCCTAGCCAATTCACGTCTCATACCATCGAAGTTACTTTTCTTTAAGTTCAGGACCCTAGTCTCTGAGTTAACTGTGACAAGGTCACTGTTTGTATCATGGTTTCCTCTCTCCAGATACTTTACTTTATTATAAACATTTCCATTCATTACAACTTTATTTTATATTCTCTGCCTCAGTCGTCCATATCATAACTAATATTTTTCTGGTATTATTATTCACAAAGCAAAATACTTCATTGAGCCAGTATAAATCTGATATTTCCTTCACCTGGAATACAAGGAAAAGTGCAAGCAGCTCCTTCTCACAGTGAGTGCATTATCATTCACAGAGCGCAGAGACACAGAACTGACCTCAATCCTATTATCACAGGCAGCAGAAGCTGTCATTCCAACAGTGATCCGAAGTGGCTGAGTTACATTGTGAATCTTACGGCCACTGGAGCGGTAGGATCCGATGCTGTTTCACCATTGAAACAGATCAGATTCAAATATGAGATACTGAAATATACAGAATAAAACCCACACTTGCACACCAGAAGCTGATAGGTATAGATTAAAACCCACACTCATAGACCAGAAACTGTCAGGTACAGATTAAACCACACACTTTTTAGCAGAAACTGATGGTTACATATTAAACCCACACTCATATACCAGAAACTGACAGCTATGGGATAAAACCAACACTCCAATACCAGAAACTAACAGGTACAGATTAATCCCACATTTTTTTTTACCAGAAACTGACAGATACAGAATAAAACCCACACTCATATACAGAAATGACAGGTACAGATTAAACCCACACTCGTATACCAGAAACTGACAGGTACAGGTTAGACCCACACTCATATATCAGAAACTGACAGATACAGATTAAACACACGCTCATTTACCAAAAACTGACAGGTACAGGTTAAACCCACATTCATATATCAGAAACTGACAGGTACAGAATATCATGCACACTCACATACAGAAACTGCCAGGTATAGATTAAACCTTACACTCATATCAGAAACTGACAGGTATCGAATAAAATACACATACATATTCCAGAAACTGACAGGTCCAAATTAAAACACACACTCACATACCAGAAACTGACAGGTATAGATTAAACACACACTCACATCCCAGAGATGGGCAGGTAATAAAATACACACTCATATACCAGAAACTGACAGGTACAGAATAAAATACACACTCGCATACCAGAAACTGGTAGGTACAGATTAAACCCCACACTCACATACCAGAGATTGAAATGTATAGAATAAAATGCACACTCACACATCATAAACTGACAGTTACAGAAAAAAAGAACACACTCACATACCAGAGACTGACAGGTACAGAATAAAATACACATTAATATATCAGAAACTGACAGGTACAGAACAAACACGCACTCATATACCAGAAACTGACGGGTACAGAATAGTAACCCACACTCATATAGCAGATACTGACAGGTACAGATTACACCCTACACTCATATACCAGAAACTGACAGGTACAGATTAAAATACCCACTCGCATATTAGAATCTGATATGTACAGATTACACCCCACACTCACACACCAGACACTGACAAGTACAGGTTAAAACCTACACTCACACATCAGATACTGACAGGTACAGATTAAACACACACATATGGCAGAAACCGACAGTTGCAGAATAGAAACCCACACTCACATACCAGAAACTGACAGTTCCAGATTAACCCCACAGTCATACATCAGAAATTGACAGGTACAGATTAAAGACCACACTCGCATACCAGAAACTGATATGTATAGATTAAATCTCACATTCACATATCAAAAACTGACAGTTAGATATTAAACCCACATTCATATACCAGAACCAAGAGGAACAGAATAAAATCCACACTCACAAAGCAGCTGACAGGTGCAGATTAACCCCACAGCCATACCAGAGACTAACAGGTACAGAATATTTATTCATAGGCAGTCCCTCGGAATCGAAGAAGACTTGCTTCCACTCTAAAAATGTGTCCTTAGGTGACTGAACAATACAATATGAGAACCACAGTCCCTGTCACAGGTGGGACAAATAGTCATTGTGGGAAAGGATGGATGGGACTGGTTTGCCACATGCTCTTTCCGCTGCCTGCGCTTGATTTCTTCATGCTCTCGGCGATGAGACTCGAGGTGCTCCACTTAGGGCCGTCTTTGGCCAGGGACTCCCAGGTGTCAGTGGGGATGTTGCACTTTATCAGGGAGGCTTTGAGGGTGTCCTTGTAACGTTCCCTTTGTCCGCCTTTGGCTCGTTTGCCATGAAGACGTTCTGAGTAGAGCGCTTGCTTTGGGAATCTTGTGTCTGGCATGCGAACAATGTGGCCTGCCCAGCGGAGCTGATAAAGTGTGGTCAGTGCTTCAATGCTGGGGATATTGGCCCAGTCAAGGACATTAACGTTGGTGAGTCTGTCCTCCCAGGGGACCTGCAGGATCTTGTGGAGACATAGTTGGCGATATTTCTCCAGCGACTTGAGGTGTCTACTGTACATGGTCCATGTCTCTGAGCCATACAGGAGGGCAGGTATTACTACAGCCCTGTAGACCATGAGCTTTGTGGCAGATTTGAGGGCCTGGTCTTTGAACACTCTTCTTCAGACAGCCGAAGGCTGCATGGGTGCACTGGAGGCGGTGTTGAATCTCATCGTCAATGTCTACTCTTGTTGATATGAGGCTTCCGAGGTATGGGAAATGGTCCATGTTGTCCAGGGTCACACCGTAGATCTTGATGACTGAGGGGCAGTGATGTGCAGTGGGGACAGGTTGGTGGAGGACCTTTTGTCTTACGGATGTTTAGTGTAAGGCCCATACTTTCGTACTCCTCAGTGAATACGTCGACTATGTCCTGGAGTTCAGCCTCTGTATGTACGCAGATGCAGGCGTCGTCTGCGTACTGTAGCTTGATGACAGAGGTTGGGGTGATCTTGGATTTGCATGCCAGACACAGAATTCCACAGATTCACAACCCTCTGGGAGAAGGAATTTCTTCTCCCAGAGGGTTGTGAATCTGTGGAATTCTTTGCCCAAGGAAGCAGTTGAGGCTAGCTCATTGAATGTATTCAAATCACAGATAGATAGATTTTTAAACAATAAGGGAATTAAGGATTACGGGAAGCGGGCGGTTAAGTGGAGCTGAGTCCACGGCCAGATCAGCCATGATCTTGTTGAATGGCGGAGCAGGCTCGAGGGGCTAGATGGCCGACTCCTGTTCCTAATTCTTATGTTGGACCTGACCTGGAGTCGACGAAGGTTGAACAGGTTCCCACTGGTTCTGTAGTTTAGTTCCAATCTAGTGGTAAGCTTGTTGACTGTGAGGTGGAGCATGGCAGCGAGAAAGATTGAGAAGAGGGTTGGGGTGAAGTCCCAGCCCTGTTTGACCCCAGTTTGGACATGGATTGGCTCTGTGATGGATCTGTTGGTAAGGATCACGGCCTGCATCTCGCCGTGGAGCAGACAGAGGATGGTGACTAACTTTTGGGGGCATCCGAAACAAAGGAGGACGCTCCATAGACCCTCGTGGTTGATATTGTCAAAGGCCTTTATAAGGTCGAAGAAGGCCATGTACAAGGTACAGAATAAACACCACACTCATATTAGAGAGTGACAGGTACCGATTAAAACCCACAATCACATAACCGAAACTGAGAAGTACAGAATAACCCCCACAATCATATACCAGTAACTGACGGGTACAGATTAAACGCCACACTCATATACCAGAGATAGATAGGTACAGAATTAAATACCAGAATCTGACACCATCAGTTCCCGGGAGATCCAGACCGCCGTGCGCCTGCTGCTGCCCGGGGAGCTGGTCAAGCACGCCGTGTCGGAAGGGACAAAGGCGGTGACCAAGTACACCAGCTCCAAGTAAAACTCCACGCTGTCCTGACAGAACAAACCCCAAACACAACGGCTCTTTTAAGAGCCACCCACAGCCTCTCTGAAAGAGCTGCACAAGCGCATCACCCTTTAGACTCAATTTACTGTAATTATTTCCTGAACATGTGTGTTTGAGAACCTTTGCAGTTCCAGCTGTGGATTTAGTTTTGATTTCTCATAAGCAGCTTCACTGTCCGGTTCGACGTTAGGCCGCTGTTGAATTTCCCGCCATTCAAGCTACAAACACGGTTCCTTGTCGCTCGTTCCCATTTACAGCGCCTGTCGAGGAATTAGGAGCTTGTTTAGGGGATGAGACTCACATTTCAGTCACCTCATTCGCAAGCCCCTTTCGAATTTATTTTTCAATTCCTGTTGCAGGTCAATCCGTGTATTAACCCGGGACTCCCCGCAGTGTAAAAACCGAGAATGGGAGTTCGTACAGAGACCAGAACGGGAGCAGTGTGAACACTCTGTCCCTCTTCCCTTTTCACAGAAGGACTTCCAGTTCTGGTCTCACTTCCCCCTGTGCGGAGGATCGATCCATGATCTGTGATTCCCAACTTTTACACAGTTTGAGCTGGAATGTGTCCCGTTACAGAGTCAGTGGGGATTGATTGCCGTCCGTTACAGACAGATTGACAGTGAACGCGAATTTAATCCTGATTGTAACAGTCTGGAATTTGTAAGGGAAATATGGAATAAAATAAAAGGAAGTAAAACCTGTTTGTAAACCTTTGGCTAATGGTGAATTTATTAACATAATCCGCACTTAAAAAAATTATTGGCGGTGTTTTTGAAATTAAAAATCGTTCGAGGTCTGACTGTTGACAGGAATTTCCGCCCTCGTTTCATTGGTGGTCTCAACAGACAATGGGTAAGGCGAGAGATTAATATTCAGCGGCGGTTTGAGTAAAGAATCACCATGACTGGATGAGGAGGCAAAGGATTGGGTAAAGGCAGAGTCAAGCGAATCTCGGGCCTGATCTACGAGAAGACCCGCGTGATACTGAAGGTTTTCCTGGAGAATGTGATCCGCGATGCGGTCACCGACACTGAGCACGCCAAGCGCAAGACGGTCACTGCCATGGATGTGGTCTACGCTCTGAAACAGCAGGGCCGCACTCTCGATGGCTTCGGCGGCTGAACAACGCGACCTTTCCCCCAAGCACAACACAAAGGCACTTCTCAGAGCCACCCACCGCCTCACAGAGAGAGCAGTGACCCGGGGAACGGGGGCGAGATAGTTGATTTACATTTTGTTCTGCATAGATATGTTTTTTTGCCAAAATCGATATTGTGGTGTTAGGTGTTTTAAATCAGCATATACACGATGGACAGAATGTCCTTTTAGTTTTCGAATCATAGACTTTTACGGGGCATTCCAGATGAAGGTAATACTGAAACAACTAATGTAGTTAGAACATAAGAACATAAAAACATAAGAAATAGGAGCAGGTGTAGGCCATACGGCCCCTCGAACCTGCTCCGTCATTTAATACGATCATGGACTACTTCCCTGCCCCATAAACCCTTATTCACTTATCGTTTAAGAAACTGTCTGTTTCTGTCTTAAATTTATTCAATGTTTCAGCTTCCACAGCTCTCTGAGGCAGCAAATTCCACAGATTCACAACCCTCAGAGAAGAAATTTCTCCTCATCTCAGTTTTAAATGGGCGGCCTCTTATTCTAAGATAAAGACCTCTAGTTCTAGTCTCCCCTAGCAGTGGGAACATCCTCTCTCGTTCACCTTGTCAAGCCCCCTCATAATCTTATATGTTTCGGTAAGATCACCTCTCAATCTTCTGAATTCCAATGAGTCGAGGCCCAACCTACTCAACCTTTCCCCATAAGTCAACTCCCTCATTCCGGAATCAACCTTGTGAACCTTCTCTGAACTGCCTCCAAAGCAAGTATATCCTTTTGTAAATATGGAAACCAAAATTGCATGCAGTATTCCAGGTGTAGCCTCACCAATACCCTGTACAACTGTAGCAAGATTTCCCTGCTATTATACTCCATCCCATTTGCAATAAAGGCCAAGATTCCATTGGCCTTCCTGATCACTTGCTGTACCTGCATACTGACCTTTTGTGTTTCATGCACAAGTACCCCCAGATCCCGCTGTACTGCAGCACTTTGCAATCTTTTGCCATTGAAATAATAACTTGCTCTTTGATTTTTTTCTGCCAAAGTGCATGACCTCACACTTTCCAATATTATACTCCATCTGCCAAATTCTTGCTCACTCACTTAGCCTGTCTATGTCCTTTTGCAGAATGTTTGTGTCCTCACACATTGCTTTTCCTCCCATCTATGTATCGTCAGCAAACTTGGCTGTGTTACACTCGGTCCCTTCTTCCAAGTCGTTAATATAGATCATAAATAGATGGGGTCCCAGCACTGATCCCTGTGGCATCCCATTGGGTACTGATTGCCAACGTGAGAATGAACCATTTAGCCCGACTCTCTGGTTTCTGTTCGTTAGCCAATCCTCCATCCATGCTAATATATTACCCCCAACACCATGAACTTTTATCTTGTGCAGTGAGTAACCTTTTATGTGGCACCTTGCCAAATGCCTTCTGGAAGTCCAAATACACTACATCTACTGCTTCCACTTTATCCACCCTGTTCGTTACATCCTCAAAGAATTGCAGCAAATTTGTCCAACATGACTTCCCCTTCATAAATTCGTGCTGTTACATCCATGTTACAGCAGTGACAGATAAGAAAGGTGTTGAATTAAACGATGGGAGAAAGGCAGCATCAGGGCGGAAAGACAGTGAGGGCCCCTTGCCCTCAGAGAAGGACTCCCAAGACCTGATCAGAAGTGACCCTCAGGCAATCTCGGTTACAAACCGGTCAATGTCTCGAACATATAAAAATCTAGATCGACAAACACAGCAGCGAGTTTGCTGTTCAGATATATATATAGGAAAAAATGTGAATGAAACTTGCTCATAAGTCCGGCCGTCATTAACCATTTTTACCTGAGAGCAGAACAGAAACATAAAGAACAGAGTACAAATCGGGAGGGGATGCAATTGATGACCTCATTCAAGAATTTGAGATTGTGGCGAGCAATAAATCTGATTGGATGTTTAAAGAGACCAATCAGAGAGATACAGAACAATGGAAATTGACAACGCAGCCAATGAACCAATCATAGTCATTGCCTTCACCAATCCCTCATTAGCATAGGGCTGTGGGCGGAGTGTGGGGCTGCCTATATAATGCTAGCCTGGAAGCAGAATTTGCTTCATATCTGTGCCCGACTGAACAAGACGATGCCTGAGGAAAAGAAACCAGCTTCAAAAAAGGGTGCCAAGAAAGTTATCAAGAAAACACCACCAAAGGGCGGCAAGAAGCGCCGAAAGTCGAGGAAAGGAGAGTTACTCCATCTATATCTACAAAGTGATGAAGCAGGTTCACCCCGACACCGGGATCTCCTCCAAGGCCATGGGCATTATGAACTCGTTTGTGAACGATATTTTCGAGCGCATCGCGGGTGAGGCTTCCCGCCTGGCCCATTACAACAAGCGCCGCACCATCAGCTCCCGGGAGATCCAGACCGCCGTGCGCCTGCTGCTGCCCGGGGAACTGGCCAAGCACGCCGTGTCGGAAGGGACAAAGGCGGTGACCAAATACACCAGCTCCAAGTAAAACTCCACGCTGTCCTGACAGAACAAACACCAAACACAACGGCTCTTTTAAGAGCCACCCACAAGATCATTGAAAGAGCTGCACAAATACATCTCCCTTTAGACTGAATTTACTATAATTATTTCCCGAACAACTGTGTATGAGAACCTTTACAGTTCCAGCTGTCGATTTAGTTTTGAATTCTCATAAGCAGCTTCACTGAGGGGTTCGACCTTGGTGTCGCTAGAATTTCCTGCAGAGTCAACTACAAACACGTCCCTGGTCGCTTTCACTTTGTTCTCAGACCCGTTCATTAACAGCGCCTGCCGACGAATTTATTTTGGGGGGCGAGGAAACTCCGATTTCAGTCACATTCTCACTCAAGCCCTTTTAACGTTTTGTTTTATTCCATTGCGCTCAGTCTGTTTATTAACCCGAGACTCCCCGCAGTGTAACAACCCAGAATGGGAGTTCTTAGAGACTAGAACAGGGGCAGTTTGAACACTCTGTCCCTCTTTTTTCACAGAAGGACTCTCCGTTCTGGTCTCACCCCCACAGCAGCTCCTGTGAAAACAAGTTCACTTTTACAAAGCTGGAGCTGGAATGTGTCCCGTTACAGAATCAGTGGGGACTGAGTCCCGCCCGTTACAGACAGTTTGAAGCTGAAGCCGAATTTAATCTTGATTGTAACAGGCTGGAATTTGCAAGGCAAACATGTAATAAGACAAAAGGAAACAAATTGTTTAGAAATATATGGCTAACGGTGAAGTTACTAACATAATCCGCAATTTTAACAATTATTGGCGGGATTTTTGAATTTTAAAAATCGTTAGATTCTGATTGTTGGGAACCAGTAATTTCCGCCCTCCTTTCTTTGGTGGACTAAACAGGCTGTGATTGGTCATCGGAAACGGCCAATGAAATCGACCACAGAGTGACCAATCCCAAGTTCGCTCCCTGCATCCCTCCAGAAGGTATAAGAAGGGCAGATATGGGAGGAGTTTCTCATTCCTTGTCTAAACCTGCGGATTGTGGAAATGTCTGGAAGAGGAAAAACCGGCGGTAAAGCTCGGGCCAAGGCCAAGGCTCGTTCCTCCCGGGCTGGACTGCAGTTCCCTGTGGGCCGTGTTCACAGGCTCCTGCGAAAGGGGAACTACGCTCAGCGTGTGGGTGCCGGAGCCCCGGTCTACATGGCTGCTGTGCTCGAGTATCTGACCGCTGAAATCCTGGAGCTGGCCGGCAACGCGGCCCGCGACAACAAGAAGACCCGCATCATCCCCAGACACCTGCAGCTGGCCATCCGCAACGACGAGGAGCTCAACAAGCTGCTGGGAAAGGTGACCATCGCTCAGGGTGGGGTGCTGCCTAGTATCCAGGCTGTGCTGCTGCCCAAGAAAACCACCACTTCGTCCAAGAGCAAGTAAAGCGGATAAGATTTAATCTAATAACCCAAAGGCTTTTTTCAGAGCCACTCACAGTATCTGAAAGGGCTGCTTACTGTATTATTGGAGACCTTCAGTTCAGGTACCGATAAATTGGTCTGTTTCAGACCTGTGTGCGGGAGTTTTCAGTTCCTGGTAGCTGCATTACGGTTCTCTGCTCACCCAAACTGTTCGAGTTAGCAGCTAATAATTAAACTACAGTTGTCAGAGCCTCAAAACTTGTATAAATACTGCAACCGGTTCCTTAAATATTCTTTAGTCTATTAATGAAAGCTGTATGAAGAGAGTCGGCTGTTATTAAAAGGGCCTAGTTTAATTATGGTCTGGTTTGAGAGTTTGAATGCTGGTTCTGTTCCCGGGAGCTCCGGCCGTTCCCGGGCTGTGTATTTCTCTTCCTTAGCCGGCCAGTTTAGACCTACACTGAGCAGCCAAGCGCAAGACGGTCACTGCCATGGATGTGGTGTACACTCTGAAACGGCAGGGCCGCACTTTCTATGGATTCAACGCGACCCTCTCCCCCAAGCACAAAGCAAAGGCTCGTCTCAATGCCAACCACCGCCTCACAGGGAGTGGGGGAGGGGAGGAGGGGCGGGGAGCTGGAGGGAGATATCGTTGATTTATATTTTGTTCTGAAAAGATAGATATTTTCGCCAAGGTCTATATGTTTTAAATCAGCATATGCACGATGGATGGTATATCCTTTTAGTTCAGAATTATAGACATTTATCATCGAAGCTTCCAGGACGGAAGGAGGCCACTTCGGCCCATCATGTCCGTGCCAGCCAACAAAAGGTTATCCAGCCTAATCCCACTTTCCAGCTCTAGGTCCGTAACCCTGCAGGTTATGGCACTTCAAGTGCACATCCAAGTAGTTTTAAATGTGGTGAGGGTTTCTGCCTCGACCACCCATTCAGGCAGTGAGTTCCAGACCCCCACCCTCTGCGTGAAGAAATTTCCCCTCTAAACCTTCTGCCAATTACTTTAAATTTCTGTCCCCTGTGCTAAGGAAAATAGGCCCTTTACGGCACAACTCTTTTGGGGAAAACATAATAAATTAATCCAAGTGCCCCCAGATCTGGGGGACACTCCAAACACTTTTCTGTGCCCTTTTTTTTGGGGTTATTTTTGTGGGGTTTTTTTGGGGCAGAAAAACCATAATTTACAAGTGTCCCCTATAAAAGAGAAGGGGGACACTAAAACCCAGCAATTAAAACAAATCAAACTTCAAAACATATAAAATCATATTAAAATTTGGTGCCGGGGGTGACAATGCACTCCAGTCCCTCCGGCACCTACCTCTCGCAGAAGGCCGCAAGCGTACCGGTGGACACCGCGTGCTCCATCTCTAGGGACACCCTGGCCCGGATGTAAGAACGGAAGAAAGGCAGGCGGTCAGGCTGAACGACCCCCTCGACCGCCCGCTGCCTGGACCGGCTGATGGCACCCTTGACCGTGCCCAGGAGCAGTCCTACAAGAAGGCCTTCGGACCTACCCGCTCCCCTCCGCACAGGGTGCCCAAAGATCAGGAATGTGGGACTGAAGTGCAGCCAGAAATTGACGAGCAGCCCCTTTAAATAATGGAACAGGGGGTGCAACCTTGTACATTCACTAAAAACGTGGAACACGGACTCTTCCAGACCGCAGAAATTGTAGGCGGCCTGGGAGCCCGTGAACCAACTTAAACATTTATTGCATGGGACTGCTCCGTGTACCACCTTCCAGGCCAAGTCCCCGATAAATAATGGGAGAACTCCCGCATAGAGTGCATTCCATCGGGGACCCCCGCCTCCACCAGATGGCAAGATGGTACGCCATGGCGTGTCCGGATGGCAGACGAGGATGGCAAAGTTGAGAGTGTGCAGGAGCAGCCTGTACAGGAAACCCCTCCATGCAGAACTGAAAGGCACGGAGGAGATTTCCCCGAGGTGGCTCAAGTTGTGAGGCGCTGGCTCCCAAGGGAGGTTCCGCGGTTTGGCACCGATGAGGAATTCTGTCCGGACGGGGGGCAGTTCGGACGGGATCTCCTCACATGCTTGAGCCGCCTCGACACACCTAATGGAGTCAGGGCCCAGAGCTGTTTTTAGCGACTCAATGGCATTGGCCATGCGGCGGACTTCGGCCGAATTTAGGTGCCAAGCCAGCATGTCTGGCGTCATCCAGCCTGCTCCTCCATCATTGAGCAGGTCCCTGACCCTGGTCACCTCGCCAGCCGCAGCCCTCTTGTTCGACTGCCACCTGAAACCTCGGTCGTGGAGGTACGGATTCCCGAGCAGTGGCTCCTGCAGGACAGCTGCCACTCCAGCCGGTGGAGAGCTGCGCTTGGTGGAGACTTTGTTCCAGACCCTGATGAGTTCCTGGTAAAAGACAGGCAGCCCCTCGACGGTGGTCCTGATGCCCCCCAAGCTCACAAACAGGAGCTGCATGTCGTAGTTGAGGCTGTGCTGCTGGCGGAAGAAATGCGTCACCAGTGCACACCACCTGGGAGGGGGCTCAACGTAAAGGTATCTCTGCAGGGTCTGAAGATGGAAAGTCGCTAGCTGGGTGCTGACGCACACCAACAACTGACCGCCCTCCCTAAGCGGGAGACTCAAGACCGCCGCAGAGACCCAGTGCTTCCTGTTGTTCCAGAAGAAGTCCACCAGCTTCTTCTGTATCTTGGCGACAAACGCAGGGGGAGGGGTCAAAGTGACCAGCCGGTACCACAGCATAGCGGCCACCAGCTGGCACTCGACCCCTGTAGGACAGCACTTCGAGCAGTCCTGTCCAGCGCCCGAGGCGAACGGCGACCTTGGCCTCCAGCTCTTGCCAGTTCGCTGGTCAGGCTTCCTCGTCAGGGCTCAGGTAGACTTCCAGATAGAGGAGATGGGTCGTGCTCCAGGCAAAAGGCCTGAGCTCCTCTGGCAGGGAGTCCACTCACCACTGACCCACCAGGAGTCCGGGACATTTCTCCCAGTTGATACTGGCGAAGGATGGGGCTGAGTAAATCTGCTGGCACTCACGCATCCTCCGCAGGTCAGTGGGATCCTCTACCGTGAGGAGCACATCATCGGCGTAAGCTGAGAGGACGACCTCCATGCCCAGCCCTTGCAGAGCCAGTCCTGTCAACCTCGTCCGCAGGAGGCACAGAAAAGGCTCCACGCAGATGGCATATAACTGGCTGGACATGGGGCATCCTTGGCGCACCCTACTCCTAAAGCGAAGGGGCGCCATCAAGGACCCATTAACCTTAATCAGACACTCCGCAGTGGCATACAAAAGTCGGATCCGGACGACGGAATGCGTCCCGAACCCGAAAGCGCGCAGAGTTCCGAACAGATAGTCGTGTTCCACCCTGTCGAACGCCTTCTCTTGGTCGAGAGATAAGAAGGTGACCGACAGACCAGCCTCCTGGGAATGATGGATGAGGTCCCGGACCAGATGGATGTTATCGTGGATTGTCCGGCCCGGGACTGTGTAGGACTGGTCGGGGTGGATCATGTGGTCCAGCACAGTGCCAAGGCGAGCAGACATCACCCTGCCAAAGATTTTGTAGTCCGTGCTGAGGAGGGAGACTGAGCGCCAGTTCTTAAGTAGGCGGAGATCGCCCTTCTTAGGCAGCAGGACGATGACTGCCCTGCATCTCCCCGGTTGCCAGACTTTCCCCCAGGACCCGCGCGTTGTCACCCCCCAGGACGTCCCAGAACGCCCTGTGGAACTCCATGGGTCAGCCCGTCCAGCCCTGGGGCTTTTCCCCTCGATAGCCAGTGGAGGGCGCCAGGCTTAGCGGAGTTTCCAGATTTTCGGCGCCCTCCGGGCCGACCTTCGGTAGGTCCTCCCACAAAACTCTATGCACTTCCTAGCTGGACGGCTCCGGAGAGAACAGAGCCCCATAATATCCTCGGGCCCTGTTGCTGATGCCCTCCAGATCTGAGACAGAGAGCCGTCATCGGCCAGCAACGTCAAGAGCTGCTTACGGACACCCTGTCTTTTTTCCAGCGAGTAGAAGAAGGGGGAGCCGCGGTCCAGATCCCGCAGGAACCGGATCCGCGACCTCACGAATGCGCCTCGGGACCTGACGAACTGCAGTCCTTCAGCGTGGCCTTCTACGCTTCATACACCATCCGCAGGGCCGGGTCCTCGACGACTTGACTGAGACGGGATTCCAGGTCGAGCACCTCTTTTTCTAGGCGCCCGAACCTGGCTGCCCGCACCTTGGTCGACCGCCTCGCATACTCTTGGTAGAAGACACGGACGTGAACCTTGCCCATGTCCCACCATAACCTCAAGGAGGGGAAGTCCCCCAGCTTCCTTCTCCAGTCGGCCCAGAAATGACGGAACAAGTCCTGGAACCGCTCGTCCTCCAGCAGCTGGTTGTTAAAATGCCAGTACGCGGATCCCGTCCTCGCGTGGAGCGAAGCGAGCTCCGCCCACACCAGGTGGTGGTCCGAACACGGCACCGGCCGCATGGAGGCCGCCGGAACACAGGAAACGTATGCCCGAGACACGTAAAGGTGGTCGATTCTGGACCATCCTCTTCCAGGCCTCACCCAAGTAAAGGCGCTGGAGTCGGGATGGCGATTTCGCCAGACGTCCACCAAGTCGAAGGACCCGACCAGGTCCCTCAACTTCTCGATCACCGTCATGCTCTGCGGGGCACCGGAGTGGTCCCTCACCTCGAGGGTGCAGTTGAAATCCCCTCTGAGGACAATGCAGTTGCCAACAGCGACAGAACCAAGAAGAGCGGACACTTCTTCGAAGAAGCGCGTTTGCTGCGGGCCGGGCTGAGGTGCGTACACATTCACGAGATGGAGCGGCACGTCCCCCAGGTGAACCGTGACGTGCAGCAAGCGGCAAAATGGCCACCCCACAAGAACTGGCAGTGTGGTGACTCATGCGGACCTCTCCTTGCCATTCCAGGAGCCACGTTCGTCTCCCGGAACGGTGTGGGTTTCTTGCAGGAAGCACACCGCGTATTTCCCCTCCGGCAGGAGCAAAAAATTGTTAATCTACGGCATGCCTCTCTGCCGCCGTTGATGTTGAGCCTGGCTATGGTTATCTTCATGACAACCTCTACTTAACCTATTGTGGGGGGGGGGGAGTGGAGTCGTTTGTTGACCTCCACTCCCTCAGCAGCCCAGCGAGCAATGTTTTGAGCCGACGCAGCTCAAGGCTTTACGCCTTTGATAAGGGACCACCCGCGGCCATGGTTTTAGCGGCAGCGCAGATGGACCTGATGAGGAGCGCCGGCTCGGACCATTTTTCCAGGGCCAGATGGGCTCAGTTGTGGCGACCCTGGCTCTGGACCATAAAGTCCCGGAGTTCCTTTACAGGAATGAGGGGGGACTCAGCAGCGGGCACGAGGAGATCCACCGCCTCACTGGCGATGGACTCCAGATCTTCTCCCGCACCCTCCACCGAGTCCCCATCCCCCTCCGGGAGTTCACCGCTAGCAGCCGGTCCATCGACCACCCGAGGTGCGACAAACGGCCCGGCCACTCCATCCGGCCCTGGCTCTGCCCTGATCCCACCACCCTGATCGTCGGCAGACGAGTCCCCACTGGGCTATTTTAATTGTGGTGCTGGGTCAGGAAGCAGCAACGGAACGGGTTCTTCCTCAGCCCCAGGCACCGGGGAACATGGAGAGACCTGGTCGAAGAACTGTTCCAGGTCCTCCAAGTCCCCCACCTCCAAAGTTGGGGGCGAGGGTTGGTGTTCTTCCCCATTCCCGCCGCCACCCCCCAGCCCAGTGTGTGTCGGTTCTTTAAAATTATTAAAATTTTATTTATCTGCCAGATCGAGCAGATCCCGGGAGATGTTGCATATTGGCTGAGCGGGCTCAGGTTCGGCCATTTCAGCCCCGCCCACCTCAGTCCCTGGGATGCCCGACCCGGCGGCGATGCATTCCTCCGTCGGCCCCACGCCCCCCACAACAGGCAGATCTTCCTCGCCATCCCCGGGAGGCAGAGGCTGGGCAGCCTCGACTGTCTGACCCTTCCCGGGGACAGATTCCCCCCCACCTATGGCGCGGTTTGGGGGTGCTGGTGGCGGATGCGGGACATGTGGCAGGCACCAACTCCTCCGTGGAGGGATATTGTTCCCCCTCCACCTCATTGGAGCGGTACCTCCTTTTTTGTCTGGGGGAGGGGGCGCGGAGACAGGGAGACCTCCATGACTGCCGAGGCCTCCCGCTCCACTCCCCCCTTTTTGTTTTTCTTGCCCACACCCGAGCCCCTCTGCGGTATTGGTCGAGGGCTTGGGCACGGGCTCAGGGCAGGTGACAGAGGTAGGCCGGGTGCGGTGCTGGGGCTGTCCGGTGCTCAGGGGACCCGCCTCAAGGTATTTCACCTTCCTCCATGCCTTCCTTCCACCCGGACGCTCTCCCTCCTCACCGCCGGAGGCCATGAAGACAAAGGCCTCCAAAAATGTCCGCGCATCCAGGCGGATGCTACTAGGGGGAGGGGTGGCGACGGCGCCAGCCTTGGCCGCCTTTGGTGTTTTGGTGGCCTTGGAGGTGGGGTAGTTCTTACGAACATGCCCCACCTCCCTACAGGCATGGCACCGCACGCCGTCCAACATCCCCTCGTGCACCACGTTAAAGGTGCCCTCTGTCATCTCCTCCCGCTCCAGCCGGACAAAAAGCTGGCGATGGAAGGCGAACACATGATGCAGGCTGGTCTCCCTGAGACTGAGCGGTATCGGGTTAATCCCCGACCTTACCTCCCCCAGTTGATATAGGTGGGGGAGCAGGAGCTCAGCGGGAACAAAGGGCAGGACATTCGAAAGAATGATCCTCTGCGTGGTGGCCTCGAGAGGGTCCACCGGCTGGAATGTCCCGCCCACCGTGAGCCCCTTTTCAAGGGCCAGGGACACCACCCGCTCCGACCCCAGGAAGAACACAGCCTTCCTGGACATCTTGAAGGCCACGACAATAGCCGAGGGGCTGAATACCCCAGCCATCGCCACACGCAGTCCTTGATGCTCATAGTGAGGTGAGTGTAGCTCTTGACCCCGTGTTTTTTAGTTATTAATCTAAATGGTAGCAGGGCAGCAGGAGGCGCAGTGGCTGTGGAAGCCGCCTGCGCGTAAGTCTTAACTGGCCCTGCCACCGACATAGATGGTGCAGCCATCACGGGGTCCCTTTAAGGGTTACACTCACCCCAAATTCACAGGCCTTAATGGTCTTAATAGGCCTCGTTAAATGTGGGAGCAGAGGGAGCTCTTAATGAGGCACACCTTTCCCCTAGTTAACGACTGGGGAGGGGCCTTGCTCCCTCTGCTCAGTTGTCTTGATTTTTTTAATTAGGAGGAAAGAGCTCTCAGGGAGAGAGGGGAGAGACAGAGAGAGTGACAGAGAGAGAGAGAGAGAGAGAGAGAGATGGGGGGGGTGGGAAAGAGGGAAGCTGTGAGGGCAGGTCTCCCCTCACAGTGCTGGGTGGGTGTTTTGCTGGGGTGCACTCCCCAGATGGCAAAATAACAGTCTTATTAGGTGGTCTTCGGGGGGGAGGGGTTCTGCTTCGACCACCCATTCAGGCAGTGAGTTCCAGACCCCCACCCTCTGCGTGAAGAAATTTCCCCTCTAAACCTGCCAATTACTTTAAATTTATGTCCCCTGTGCTAAGGGAAATAGGCCGTTTACGGCACAGAAGGTACAGCATATTCCAGTGAAGGTAACACTGAAACAACTAATGTAGTTACAGCAGTGACAGATAAGAAAGATGTTGAATTAAACGGTGGGAGGAAGGCAGCATCAGGGCGGAAGGTCAGTGAGGGTCTTTTGCCCTCACAGAAGGACTCCCAAGTCCTGACCAGAAATGACCCTCAGGCAATCTCGGATACAAACCGGTCAATGTCTGTCGAACATGTAGATATCTCGATCGATAAAGAACAGAGTATGGCTGGGGAGGGGATGTAACTGATGACCTAATTCAAGAATTTGAGATTGTGGCGAGCAGTAAATCTGATTGGTCTCTTTAAATATCCAATCAGAGAATTACAGAACAATGGAAATTGACAACACAGCGAATGCACCAATCACAATCGTTGCCTTCACCCATTCCTCATTAGCATAGGGCTGTGGGCGGAGTGTGGGGCTGCCTATATAATACGAGCTCCGAGCTGAGTTTACGTCATGTTTGGGTCGGATTGAACAAGACGATGCCTGAAGAGAAGAAATCACTTACTGCCAAGAAAGGCGCCAAGAAAGTGATCAAGAAAACACCACCGAAGGGCGGCAAGAGGCGCAGAAAGTCGAGGAAGGAGAGTTACTCCATCTACATTTACAAAGTGATGAAGCAGGTTCATCCCGACACCGGCATCTCCTCCAAGGCTATGGGCATCATGAACTCGTTTGTGAACGATATTTTCGAGCGCATCGCGGGTGAGGCTTCCCGCCTGGCCCATTACAATAAGCGCTGCACCATCAGCTCCCGGGAAATCCAGACCGCCGTGCGCCTGCTGCTGCCCGGGGAGCTGGCTAAGCACGCCGTGTCGGAAGGGACAAAGGCGGTGACCAAGTACACCAGCTCCAAGTAAAACGCTGACAAAACAAACCCCAAACACAACGGCTCTTTTAAGAGCCACCCACAACCTCTCTGAAAGAGCTGCACAAACGCGTCATCCTTTAATCTCAATTTACTGTAATTATTTCCTGAGCAAGTGTTTTTGACAACATTTAAAGATCCAGGGTAGATTTAGATACGAATTTTCAGATAATCGCTTTTACTGTCCGGTTCAGCCTTAGCTTCGTTGATGAAGTTCCCTCCCAGTAAAATATAAACACTCCCTGGTCGCCTGCCGACGAATTATGGTCTTGTTTTAGACTTTACTCACCTCATTCTCTCTCAAGCCCTTTTCAAAAAAAAAATCTAGTTAGTCAACCCGCTTATTACCCGGAGCCTGCGTGTGCAACAACTCAGAATGGAAGTTCTTACAGAGACCAGAACGGGGCAGTTGGAACACTCTGTCCCTCTTCTCTTTTCACAGAAGGACTTCCAGTTCTGGTCTCACTCCCGCCTGTGCGGAGGATCGATCCATGATCTGTGATTCCCAAATTGTACAAAGAATGAGCTGGAATGTGTCCCGTAACAGAATGTTTGAAAGTGAACCCTAATTTAATCCTGATTGTAACATCCAGGAATTTGGAAGGCAATATGGAATAAAATGTGTTTGGAAATCTTTGGCTAATGATGAATTTATTAACATAATCCGCATTGTAAAAATTATTGGCGGGGTTTTTGAAATTGAAGATTCGTTGGAAGTCGAACAATAATTTTCGCCCTCTTTTCAGTGGCAGGCTAAGCAGATGGTGATTGGTCATCGGAAAAGACCAATGCACCGCAGAGCGACCAATCACAAGTTCACTCCCTGTATCCCTCCAGAATGTATAAGAAGAGCAGATGAGGGAGGAGTTTTGCATTCTTTTTCTGAACCTGTGGATTGTGGAAATGTCTGGAAGAGGAAAAACCGGCGGTAAAGCTCGGGCCAAGGCTCGTTCCTCCCGGGCCGGACTGCAGTTCCCTGTGGGCCGTGTTCACAGGCTCCTGCGAAAGGGGAACTACGCTCAGCGTGTGGGTGCCGGAGCCCCGGTCTACATGGCTGCTGTGCTCGAGTATCTGACCGCTGAAATCCTGGAGCTGGCCGGCAATGCGGCCCGCGACAACAAGAAGACCCGCATCATCCCCAGATACCTGCAGCTGGCCATCCGCAACGACGAGGAGCTCAATAAGCTGCTGGGAAAGGTGACCATCAATCAGGGCGGGGTGCTGCCGAATATCCAGGCTGTGCTGCTGCCCAAGAAAACCACCACTTCGTCCAAGTAGCAAGTAAAGCGGACAAGATTTAATCTAATAACCCAAAGGCTCTTTTCAGAGCCGACCACAGTATCTGTGGAAGGGCTGCTTACTGACTTAATTGAGTCAGAGCCCTTGAATTCATGTACCGATAGATTGGCTTATTTCAGACCTGTAAACATAGAAAATAGGTGCAGGAGTAAGCCATTCGGCCCTTCGAGCCTGCACCACCATTCAGTAAGATCATGGCTGATCTTTCACCTCAGTACCCTTTTCCTGCTTTCTCTCCACACCCTTGATCTCTTTAGCCATAAGGGCCACATCGAACTCCCTCTTGTATATATCTAACGAACTGGCATCAACAACTCTGCCGTAGGGAATTCCACAGGTTAACAACTCTTGAGTGAAGAAGTTTCTCCTCATCTCAGTCCCAAATGGCTTACCCCTTATCCGTATGGGGGAGTTTTCAGTTCCCGTTCTCTGCATTACGGTTCTCTGCTCACACATACACTCTTCCAGTTAACAGCGAATAACTGAACTACAGTTGTCACTCAACAATTGTATAAATACCGCCACCGGTTCTTTAAATATTCTTTAGTCTGTCTATGAAAACTAGAGAGTTGGCGGTGATGAATTAATATAGTAATCAAAGAGCCTAGTTTAATTCTGGTCTGGTTTGATATAATTTGAATGCTGCTTCTGTTCCCAGGCTGTATATTTCTCTGCTAAGCCAGCCAGTTCAGACCGCATTGCATCAGCGAGCGATGTACACACACAGGACCCGGATCCATTGCAGTGCTTCCCAGATCTGCCTGCCCCCATTCTCCGGCAACACCGAATGGGGAAATCTGTGCTCTGCCCCGGGGAATTTGGGGTCAGAGCGACGCAAAGCCGATGTCAGTTTCTGAAAATATTAAAGGGCTCATTAGTCAATAACTCCCATGTGAACGGAACTGGTATATGAACACACGATCAGTAATCAGTCCACCGCACTCTGCCCGTCCCTACAATGGGTTAATGAACACGAAGCTTTGGTCACAAGAGATCGTAGCTCTTTCCTTTGCTGATTTGGTGGCTCTGAAAAGAGCCGTTGTTGCACTTGGTGCTGAAGCTTCGAGTCGGGGCAGGGGAAGTCTAGGCGCGCTCCCCGCGGATGCGGCGGGCCAGCTGGATGTCTTTGGGCATGATGGTGACTCGCTTGGCGTGGATGGCGCACAGGTTGGTGTCCTCAAAGAGCCCCACCAGGTAAGCCTCGCTGGCCTCCTGCAGGGCCATTACGGCGGAGCTCTGGAAGCGCAGGTCGGTCTTGAAGTCCTGAGCGATCTCCCGCACCAGGCGCTGGAAGGGCAGTTTGCGGATCAGCAGCTCGGTGGATTTCTGGTAGCGGCGGATCTCCCTCAGAGCCACGGTGCCGGGTCGGTAGCGATGAGGCTTCTTCACTCCGCCCGTGGCCGGAGCGCTCTTCCGGGCCGCTTTAGTCGCCAGCTGTTTGCGAGGAGCTTTCCCTCCGGTGGATTTACGCGCTGTCTGTTTGGTCCTGGCCATTATCTAAACGGATCTCAACACAATCTAGGACACACGGACTGTTAATGCGGAGACTCCTCTGGGGCCTCCTTTTAAAGTGTGTGAGGATCCGCCCCGGGGCTGTGATTGGCTGCAGCCCGGCGCCAATCAAGTTTGAACCAAGCACCGAGAGTGAAAATGAAGGGCAGGGATTACTGGGCCCTGATTGGCTGAACTGAAACTGACAATTGGTCAATTTCAAAAAGCCCGCCAATTTCAGAATATCAACCAACAGAGATTAAAGAAACTCTAATTTCCCGCCAGCAATTTAAGAATCCGCTCTTTATAACGGCGATTGTGCCCCATTATAAGTCACCAATCCCACTCTCTGCAACATTCCGGTTTGAATTCTGTTCCATTCCCTGATCGGTCTGTACCAGGCGGGAATAAATCCCCGGTCACTGCTTCCTGTAAACACAAATTCCCGCATTGATCCCGCCAGAGTCCCGTTTAACCGAACCTCACAACATGACAGGAATTATCTGTGAGGGGAGACTGTAATGTTTGGGTAAAGGGGACGGTGTATCCCGCCCGGTGGTAATTGTGACTGTCAGCCGGAGTTTTTGATCTCTCATATTTACAATAGTTGTAAAATATTTAATAATTCCCATATTCCTACAGCGACTGCACTCCAAAAGTACTTCATTGGTCTTGAGACGTTCGGTGGTCGTGAAAGGCGCTATATAAATCCAAATATTTCTTTCCATGAATTAAACAGCCGAAACCATTTCCCAACCAAACTGTACGCGCTCCCATCCCCAGGTCGCTGCTCTCTCTGTGAGGCGGTGGGTGGCTCTTAGAAGAGCCTTTGTGTTGTGTTTGGGGGAAGGGTCGCGTTATTCAGCCGCCGAATCCATAGAGTGTGCGGCCCTGCCGTTTCAGAGCGTACACCACATCCATGGCAGTGACCGTCTTGCGCTTGGCGTGCTCAGTGTAGGTGACCGCATCCCTGATCACATTCTCCAGGAAAACTTTTAACACCCCGCGGGTCTCCTCGTAGATCAGGCCTGAGATCCGCTTGACACCGCCACGGCGAGCCAGGCGGCGGATGGCTGGTTTGGTGATGCCCTGGATGTTATCACGGAGCACTTTACGGTGCCGTTTGGCTCCGCCTTTACCCAGTCCTTTGCCTCCTTTACCTCGACCAGACATAATGATTCTTCACTTAAACAGCCGCTGAATAAGACGGAGCTGCTCCCGGCTCTTTTTTTTAGAGCCGGAGCCGACCTGACTGAGAACGCGCAGAGTGAGAGAGGCGGGAAGGGGAGGAGGCAGAGTTAAGATTGACAGACAGAGCAGAGAGCAGCCTCTGATCTTCCAGCTCCGCCTCCAGCTTTCTGCAGCCGCCAATTTCAATCCGTTTTCCGACAATAGAACCGAAACACAGCGCTCCGCACAAACTCTTACAGACTCGGAATTCATCTTCAAGGCTTCCAGGAATCAGAAGCTTTTAAATGTCCAGTTACAATTAACAATCACGAATATTCCCGCCTATATACAGACCCTTCCCTGTTAATCTCAGACCTTGTATCATCTCCCCACACTTCCTCTCACAGGTTCAGCAGTTTACAAACACCGTATTCCAGCTGATTTGGAGAATGTGGTGTTTGGGGTTTGAGTTGTGAGGCGGGGTATCTCCGCCAGTATCACCGTCTCACAGACTCTCCCCCTAAATCTGTGAAATAACAATGACCAGGAACTGAGACTGGAGCCGAACACATCCCCAGTTATAGTGAGGCCCCCCGGACATCCCATTCTCTGTGTGTTTTATTGCAGACACTGGGGGAGGGGTGGGTGCAGCCAATGTCAGCGGGTCAAAAGGGATCCTGGCTTCATGTTCAATGACTTCTGTCTGAAATCTGAGCCCGGCCCCGGGACAGGGAGCATTTGATTCGGGGATCAACTCTTTTCTGAGAGGCGTGGGTGGCTCTGAGAAGAGCCATTGGGTCCAGGTGTTTACAAGTTGCACTTTTTATTTACTTTTTGGATGCTGCTTTCTTGGGTTTTGCTGATTTGGCCTTGGCCCTCGGTTTTTCCACCTTTTTGGCCGCCTTCACCTTTGCGCCTGAGGCCTTCTTGGGGCCCTTGGGCTTCTGCGCCGCTGCCTTCTTCCCAGCCGCCGCTTTCGCTGTCTTTTTTACTGTTGGCGCCTTCTTGGTGCTCGTTTTCTTGGCGGGAGATTTCTTGGCTGCTGGTTTCTTGGTCAGAGATGTCTTGGCTGCTGGTTTCTTGGCTGGAGATTTCTTGACTGCTGGTTTCTTCACCTCGCTTTCCACTTTCCCCTGGTTTTCCTTCTTTGCGACTTTGAAGGAGCCCGAGGCGCCCGTGCCCTTGGTCTGCACCAGGAAGCCATTTGTCACATTCCTCTTGATACTGAACCTGATCTGGGACCTGCGCTTCTCCACATCCACGCCTTTGGCCGCCAGAGCCTTCTTTATCGCGGCCAGAGACATCCCCTTGCGATCGCTGCCATCGGCCACAACCTTGAGGATCTATTCGCCCAACGTGGGGCCGGCTGGCTTGGAGCGGGGAGCCGCCGCCTTCTTCTTACTGTGAGCCTTGGTTTGAGCGGCGGCGGCAGGAGGAGCCGTTTCGGCGGCTGCAGTGTCAGTCATGTCGGCGACTCTGGAAAATCTCTGACAGTCAGAGCTCGGTCAGAAATGAAACAGGAGGCGGCGGCAAAGAGCAACTTAAAGGCAGCGAGCGGACGGGGCGGAGACATCCTGCTGTCAGCTCACCGCCCCTCCAGCCTCTCTGTGTTTCTCTCTCCTCATTAACTGTCCGATTCCAATTCAACCCGGGCCCTCCAGATTCCCAGACTGGGCTCTTTCTGTCCCGAACACCGAGATGTTTGTTGTCGAGAAGGTTGCATCGGAATTGAAGGCAGCAATTTGGATTTAAACCGGTTTTATTGCTGCACTGATCGCGCTCTCTCACCCGATCGCGGACATTTTCTCTGTTTTTCGACTAAAATTTGAAATCACATCAAACTTGACGTTTAATTTCCACTTTAGACCTGAGCAGGGGAGCAGGGCGATCCTGTGACAGGGAAATCTTTGAATTTTACACAAGAGGGACTCTGGAATCCGGGGATGAGACGGACACACAAACACAGTGATATTAGTCTCACCGGCCCGCCCCTTTAACACACTCTCATCACACTCTGAAAGTGAGTTGTTAGGTGACTGAACAGTCCAATACGGGAATTACAGTCTCTGTCACAGGTGGGACAGTTAGTCTTTGACGGTAAGGGAGGGTGGGACTAGTTTGCCGCACGCTCTTTCCGCTGCCTGCGCTTATTTTCTGCACGCTCTCGGCGATGAGACTCGACCGCTCAGCGCCCTCCCGGATGCACTTCCTCAACTTAGGGCGGTCTTTGGCCAGGGACTCCCAGGTGTCGGTGGGGATGTTGCACTTGATCAGAGAGGTTTTGAGGGTGTCCTTGTAACGTTTCTTCTGCCCACCTTGGGTTTGCTTGCCGTGTAGGAGTTCTGAGTAGAGCGCTTGCTTTGGGAGTCTTGTGTCAGGCATGCGAACAATGTGGCCTCTGTCATGTATCTCACATTACTGTATATAACTGTATCTTACCATGCTACACATGACTGTAACTGGATATGACCTGTAACAATAAGCATACCTTACCACCAGGGGTGCACTTGCAGGAGACACTCCATACCTGTCCCACTGAGGTATATAAAGGGAGGTCTCAGGCATGTGCAGCACTGGAGAGCTGTGAATTAAAGGTGCAGGTCCTGAGTGATCTTGGCTTTAGCATGCGTCTCGTACAAGTCAGTACATTAGAGTCAGGACTTAACAGTGGCGATGAGTTACGGGATCACAGAATCCACAGAATGGCTACCAACAGCTCAGATGAGAAATACAATGCTGGAGACAATTGGGATGACTTTATAGAAAGGCTCCAGCAAAGCTTTGTGACCAAAGACTGGCTGGGCGACGATAAGGCAGACAAGAGAAGAGCCCATCTCTTGACCAGCTGTGGCTCGAAAACATATGCTTTAATGAAAAACCTGCTGGCACCCAAGAAACCAGCAAGCAAGTTGTTTGAGGAGTTGAGCACACTGGTGTGAGACCACCTGTAGCCAGCGAGCAGCCTACACATGGCCAGACACAGGTTCTACAACTACAGATGCTGTGTGGACCAAAACATACCCGACTTGATGGCGGAACTTCGGAGGCTGGCTAGTTCATGTGAGTTCCCTGATGAACTAAGGAGAGAAGTACTGAGAGACTTTTTTATTGAAGGAATAGGCCATGCAGGCATATTCCGAAAGCTTATAGAGACTAAGAACTTGACTCTAGAGGCAGCAACACTGGTCTCATAGACATTGTTGGCAGGCGAAGAAGAAACAAAGCTGATCTATACTTCGGGTAGTACAACCAACGAGGCATCGGAACAAGGGATTCACATTGTGAAACAAACCGCTACCCCCACACACAGACAAAGGCATGAGAGCAGGCCTTCACAGCAGACAGTGGTGCCAGAAGCCATCAAAATCAAGGGCCACTTGAACGGCCGATCACACCTCATCAACCCACAATGCAAGCAATCAACAACAGATTGAGAGAAGCTCAAGGGAGATCAGCCAGACGCAGCTCATCCTTCGGAAACAATGGAAACGGTCTGTGTTGGAGATGTGGGGGAAGGCACTCAACCAGGGTGTGTCGATTTCAGCATGCCGTTTTCAGAAACTGCAACTACACAGGGCATTGGCTCGCATGTCAGAAAAACAGCAGCTCAGCTGGTATACGAATCGGAAGGGTCGAAAAGCAGACCAGAAGATGGTTGGAACAGTGCACGGGACACCGAGGTACAGCGGGTTAACACGATCAATGTCCACTGTTCTTACACCAAGTTGCCTCCAATTACGATGAGGGTTCTACTCAACGGGATACCCGTCAACATGGAGCTGGACACAGGGACCAGTCAGTCCCTCATGAGCGTTCAACAATTTGAACAGCTGTGGCCGCACAAAAGCAACAGACCAAAACTCACAAAGATCGACACCAAACTAAGGACCTATTGTAAAGAAATCATCCCAGTCCTTTCCAGCGCCATGCACTCGGTCACACACAAAGGGATGGTGAACCGACTTTCCCAGTGGATTGTCCCCGGGGATCTCCCAGCCTTGTTAGGGAGAAGCTGGCTAGCAGAACTTAATTGGAAATGGGATGATGTTCACGCCATGTCGTCAGAGGAATGAACCTCCTGCTCAACAGTTCTAAGCCGTTTTGAACATCTCTTTCAGCCAGGTGTGGGCACCTTCAAAGGGGCTAAAGTTAGAATCTACATCACACAGAATGCCAGACTGGTCCATCACAAGGCTAGAACTGTACCTTATGTGATGAGGGAAAAGATTGAAAATGACCTGGACCAGCTTCTACGGGAAGGCATAATTTCTCCCATGGAATTCAGCGACTGGGCAAGCCCCATCATCCCCGTCATGAAGCCTGATGGATCCGTGTGAATCTGTGGGGATTACAAGTCTACCATAAACAAAGTCTCCGTACAGGACCAATACCCGCTTCCCAGAGCGGAGGACCTATTTGCCACGTTGGCTGGAGGAAAACTTTTCTCGAAACTTGCCCTCACATCTGCGTATATGACACAAGAACTGACCGAAGAGTCTAGGTTACTCACCACCATCAACACACATCGAGGCCTTTTTTGGGTACAATCGATGCCCATTCGGCATTAGGTCAGCAGCTGCTATATTCGAGCGCAACATGGAGAGTCTGCGCAAGTCCATCCCGGGGACGGTTGTGTTTCAAGATGACATACTCATCACGGGCAGGGACACCGACTCTCATCTCCGCAATCTTGAGGAAGTACTAAGTCGATTGGATCAGCTAGGCCTAAGAGTTAAGAAACCCAAGTGTCTGTTTCTCACACCTGAGGTTGAATTTTTGGGCAGAAGGATTGCCGCTGATGGAATCTGCCCAACCGAATCCAAAACCGAAGTGATTCACCTGGTACCCAGGCCCCGGAATATCTCAGAACTGCGCGCCTTTCTGGGCTACTCAATTACTTTGGGAACTTTATGCAGAACTTGAGCACACTGCTGGAGCCTCTCCATGTGCTACTCAGAAAGGGGTGCGATTGGTTTTGGGGGGACACCCAAGAACGTGCCTTCAATAAGGCACACAACCTTCTATGTTACAAGAGTGTTTTAGCTTTTTTTGACCCAGGTAAAAAGTTAGTCCTTACTTGTGATGCATCAGCGTATGGGGTCGGGTACATTTTTACAGCCCGTTGCTTATGCCTCCAGGTCACTTTCGTGGGCGGAGCGCGGGTATGGTATGGTTGAGAAGGAGGTGCTCGCGTGCATGTACGGTGTCAAAAAGATACATCAATACCTTTTCGGGGCCAAGTTTGCATTAGAAACCGACCACAAACTCTTCAAGTCCCTACTATTTGAGTACAAGGCAATCAACGGCAACGCCTCGGTGCGCATTCAGCGGTGGGCACTCATGCTGACGGCTTACGACTACACGATAAGGCACAGACCAGGCACAGACAACTGTGCCGACGCGCTTAGCAGGCTACCCCTGGCGACCATAGAAGGGTCCGACGAACAGGACTGTGAGATGGTCATGGCAATCAATGCCTTTGAATCCACAGGTTCGCCCATGATGGCTCGTCAAATCAGAGCCTAGACGACCAGCGACCCCACGTTATGTCTAGTTAAAAGATGCGTTTTAATTGGTGACTGGGCAGAGGCTCGCGATGCCTGCCCTGAGGAGGTCAAACCCTTCCATAGGCGCATGCATGAACTCTCACTACAGGCAGACTGCCTGATGTGGGGCAGCTGAGTAGTTATGCCCTCATGAGGCAGGGAGGCATTTGTCCAGGAGCTCCATCGTGAACACCCGGGGATCGTCCTTATGAAGGCCATAGCCAGATCTCATGTCTGGTGGCCTGGCATTGATGCAGACTTGGAGCTCTGCGTCCGTTGGTGTACCATTTGTGCCCAACTCTGTAATGCCCCCAAGGAGGCCCCCCTTAGCCCCTGGCCCACCAAACCGTGGTCACGGGTGCATGTGGACTATGCAGGCCCATTCATGGGCAAAATGTTCCTTGTAGTCATTGATGCATTTTCAAAATGGATCGAGTGCACCATTTTAAACTCGAGCACCAACTCCACCACTGTGGAGAGCCTTAGAACCATGTTTGCAATGCACGGCATTCCTGACATATTGGTCAGTGATAATGGTCCGTGCTTCACCAGTACAGAATTTCACAATTTTATAGTTGACCACGGTATAAATCACGTTAAGATGGCACCTTTCAAGCCAGCCTCCAATGGCTAGGTGAAGTGCGCAGTGCAGATCATTAAATAAGGCATGCTCAGAATCCAAGGTGCCATGCTGCAGAGCCACCTGTCGTGACTGCTGCTGGCATACAGATCTCGTCCGCATTCGTTGACTGGGGTTCCCCTCGTGCAACTATTGATGAAATGAACCTTAAAGACCAGGCTCTCGTTAGTCTTCCCAGACATGCATGAAATTGTTGAGGCTGAGCATCAAAAGCTAACTGAGTACCATGACCGAAATTCGAGGGGGAGGTGGAATGAGATAGGGGACAAAGTGTTTGTGCTAAACTATGGCCGGGGTCCCAAATGGCTTGCAGGGACAGTAACAGAAAAAGAGGGAAACAGGCTGCTGGTTGTACAAATGGACAATGGCCAAACCTGCCAGAGGCATGTTGACCAAGTAAAAAGTAGATTCACTGATAACACTGAAGAACCAGAGGCAGACTACAATGTGGAACTCACACCACACCTAGTGGACAGACAGGTGGAACAACCTGAGGAAAAGGCAGTCTGAACAGACAGCCCAGGTGAGATACCAGCAATCACGCCGAATGAAACAGACAGCCCAGGCGAGATACCAGCAATCACACCTAACGAACACAGGCACCAAGGCAAACAACTGAACCACAACTAAGACGCTCCACGCGAGAGTGCAGACCACCTGAGAGACTGAATCTATAAAGGCAATAAGACCTTGGGGGAGGGTGATGTCATGTATCTCACATTACTGTATATAACTGTATCTTACCATGCTATTCATGACTGTAACTGGATATGACCTGTAACAATAAGCATACCTTACCACTAGGGGTGCACTTGAAGGAGACACTCCATACCTGTCCCACTGAGGTATATAAAGGGAGGTCTCAGGCAAGTGCAGCACTGGAGAGCTGTGAATTAAAGGTGCAGGTTATTGAGTGACCTTGACTTCAGCATATGTCTTGTGCAAGTCAGTACATTAGAGTCAGGACTTAACAGCCTGCCCAGCGGAGCTGGTCGAGTGTGGTCATTGTTTCGATGCTGGGGATGTTGGCCTGATCGAGGACGCTAACACTGATGCATCTGTCCTCCCAGAGGATTTGCAGGATCTTGTGGAGACATTGGTGGCATTTCTCCAGCGATTTCCATCAAGATCAACGGTCCAGCACTGGACAATGTGGACCGCTTTCCATACCTTGGGAGCCTATTATCAGCAAGGGCAGACATTGACAACAAGATTCAACACCGCCTGCAGTGCGCCAGTGCAGCCTTCAGCCGCCTGAGGGAAAGAGTGTTCAAAGATCAGGCCCTCAAATCTGCCACCAAGCTCATGGTCTGCAGGACTGTAGTGATACCCGCCCTCCTGTGTGGCTCAGAGACGTGGACCATATACAGTAGACACACACTATCACTCACACAATGTTCACATCTGCACATTCATAACACAAACTGTCCCAGATTTACAGCTTCCAGCACAGGGTTTCCTCTCCGCTCGGCTTGTGCTGCCGATTCTCGGGGTTAGTTGTAGTTTCCCAGCTCAGTAAATGTTAAACACTCTGAGGCTTGCATTCCTTACAGTGTTTGGTTCCTGCCCCTGAATCTGGGGAACACTCACCACAGAGGCTGGCTAAACTCATATCTGCTTTAAGTTGTTATAGTGTTCGCATGCAGAAATATGTTTGATTTTTCTGAAAATATATATTATGTGCTCACTGCCCCACCAGCCTCTCTTTGTCTCTCTCTCCTCCTAAACTGAGAGACATTTAATAGTAACTGGTGCCCTATCCATCCCATCCTTATCACCCAGAGATTGCTATCTGAGAGAACGACAGATATAGACACTCTAAATACGCGAACTGTGTCTCCATATTACGCTCAATACTTGTATCACGCATTCATGTACCGTATCAGCGAAAGATAAAGAGAGACAGGCACAGTATCAGTCTTACACTTTGTATTGGTATCCCCGTCTTACACTCAGTAACAGTGCCACACTGTCATGTATAGCACCAGGGAGAGAATAGAGACAGTATCAGGGTTGTACTTCCAATAGTGTTCCCACATCACGCTAAATAACAGTATACCGCCTTTCCAAACAGTACAAGAGAAAGGGGGATAGCAACACAGAGAGAGATGGGGAGAGGGGGGAGTGGGGAGAGCGGGGGGTGGGGCAGAGGACTGAGTGAGAGACAGGGGAGCGCGAGGCAGGGCGGTGAGACACAGAAACATGCACAGTATCAGTTCCAGACTGACCTGTGAGCTCCGGTTTTATCCTGAAAGATCCAACTGGAGAGACAGAAGATGCAGTCCCCTCTCTCACTGATATTGTACCACAGACAGACACATTATTAATCCACACTGCGGGACAGTGTCAGAGAGTGAGAGAAACAAGGACCCACATTTAACCCTCGCTTGCCTGTTGTACTCTCTGTAATCTTGCAGCTTAGGGCCGTTCGTTATTACTCTCAGTGACCGAGTGTTTCACTCTGATTAAATTAAACTGGGACAGTTTCTGTCAGATATTAACTCCTGCATAGTCCCAGCAAACACTCCTACTCCGCCGTCCCTCCGATGTTTCTGCAGGATTACTTTGTGAGGACGGGCTCACGAAGAGAAAAACACCCTGCACGGAATGATCCCAAATTGAGCATCTCAAAGGGGCAAGGCCCCCAGCTTTAAACATTCTCTGTCCTTGCCCCCCAGGCCCAGTTCCTTTGCTCAGATTCTGATAAAAGTAAATCGGGAAAAGTTCACTTTGATTTTTAAAGGCTGAATTATTGCAGAGAGCTGCGCAAGCGCGGTTAAGCCCCGCCCCGTGTCGATTTCCAGTGAGCAGAAGAGCACATGCGCCCTCCCCTCCCCCAGCCCTGCCTGTGAGCGCCATTCACTCAGTGAGCGGAGAAAGATGGTTTAAACAGCCGGGAATGGAGACACCCCGGCCCCAGGGTAAGGCAGCGAGCAGCAGCCTCCTTACAGCAGCACCTCGCTTTGGGAGCGTGTCCGCAGATGGGCTCAGAGATCAGCACTGAGTCCGGGGGAAGTTCAGGCGGAGTCGGGGTCTGTGTGTAACAGGCGGAGTGGAGCAAGAACTGGTCTCAGTGCGTGGAGTGAGTGGGGGAAGGGAGAGGCCATTCTCGGGCGGTGTGTGGACAGCGTGTGTCCCGGGTAAGGGAGACAGAATGGGAAGGATCTGCTGTTTACAATCATTGCTGCTTTCTCCCTGTAAACCAGTAGTGAACGTTCCTGCTTTAGTTCCAGTCTCACCGTGTTTGTTGTCATTGGACAGTGAGCAGTGGAAGCAGAGCCGGACACTGAGGATTTATACAAGGAGCATCTATTACAGGCACCGGGTGAGAAATGTGAAAGACACGTTTTAAACAGCGGCTCTTTGTTTCTGGTTGAACGGTTAGTGCCCTGGGAGAGGGGAGTAGCAATCTGAGCTATGTAAAAGTCCGTGCCCCATCGGGTCGTCCCATTCCTGAAGCAGGGCAGGGGTTGGGTTGTGTCTGGATGTCAGTAAATTGCTGTAAATCTGCCCAACACACTTGGTGTGCAGAAGCTGAGTGCTGCAGTACTGCAGTGGAGTCAGACACTGACATTGTTTGTCTCGCTGGCTTCCCTTTGTGAATGTTCAGAACGAATATTAATTGAACAATTACATTCATCACTTTAGTATTTTCTACTTCTCCTGTTCTTGAATGATCAGAGATACCATTTCTTCCTACAGGTAAGGAATTGAAGGTACAGGAACAAATGTGAAGTTTCTGCCACCTGAGACATAAGGAACAGTGCAACTGGCTCCTTGTACACACAATAGGTACGGTATTACTCAGGACGAAACCAGGGAATTGGTGATGGGGTACATGGAGATGGCAGAAACTCTGACCAAATATTTTGTATCAGTCTTTATGGTAGAGGAGACTAAAAATATCCCACCAGTGGATAGTCAAGGGGTGATGGGGGGTGGGGGCCATATCACAATCACTAATCAGGTGGTAAATGCCCTAGACCTGATGGCTTGCATCCTAGGGTCTTGAGAGAAGTAGTGGCAGGGATAGTGTATTCATTGGTTGTAATTTACCAAAATTCCCTGGATTCTGGGGAGGTCCCAGCAGATTGGAAAACTGAAAATGTAACACCCCTTTTTGAAAAAGGAGGCAGACAAAAAGCAGGAAACTATAGACCAGTTAGCCTAACATCTGTGGTTGGGAAAATGTTGGAGTCCATTATTAAAGCAGTACCAGGCCATTTGGAAAAGCAGAATTCAGTCAGATAGAGTCAGCATGGATTTATGAAGGGGAAGTCATGTTTGAAACATTTGTTGGAGTTCTTTGAGGATGCAACGAACAGGGTGGATAAAGGGAAACCAGTGGATGTGGTGTATTTGGACTTCCAGAAGGCATTTGACAAGGTGCCACATAAAAGGTTACTGCACAAGATAAAAGTTCATGGGATTGGGGGAAATATATTAGCATGGATAGAGGATTGGCTAACTAACAGAAAAGTGAGAGTTGGGATAAGTGGTCATTCTCTGGTTGGCAACCCATAACTAGTGGGTTGCCGCAGGGATCAGTGCTGGGACCCCAACTATTTACAATCTATATTAACGACTTGGAAGAAGGGACTGGATATAACGTAGCCAAGTTTGATGATGATACAAAGATGGGAGGAAAAGCAATGCATGAGGAGGACATAGACAGGCTATGTGAGTGGGCAAAAATTGGGCAGATGGAGTATAATGTTGGAAAGTGTGAAGTTATGCACTTTAGCAAAAAAAAATCAAACAGCAAGTTATTATTTAAATGGGGAACAATTGCAAAGTGCTGCAGTACAGCGGGATCTGGTGCATGAAACACAAGGTTAGTATGTAGGTACAGCAAGTGATCAGGAAGGCCAATGGGATCTTGGCCTTTATTGCAAAGGGGATGGAGTATAAATGCAGGGAAGTTTTGCTACAGTTATACAGGGTAGTGGTGAGGCCATACCTGGAATACTGTGTACAATTTTGGTTTCCATATCTAAGAAAGGATATACTTGCTTTGGAGGCAGTTCAGAGAAGGTTCACTAGGTTGATTCCAGAGATGAGGGCGTTGACTTATGAGGATAGTTGAGTAGGTTTGCCTCTACTCATTGGAATTTAGGTGATCTTATCGAAACATCTCAGATTATGAGGGGGCAGAGAAGATGGTTCCACTGATAGGGGAGACTAGAACTAGGGGGCATAATCTTAGAATAAGGGGCCACCCATTTAAAACTGAGATGAGGAGAAATTTCTTCTCTGAGGGTTATAAATCTATGGAATTTGCTGCCTCAGAGAGCTGTGGAAGCTGGGTCATTGAATACATTTAAGACACAGATGGACAGTTACTTAACCGATAAGGAAATAAGGGGTTATGGGCACGGGCAGGGAAGTGGACCTGAGTCCATGATCGGATCAGCCATGATCGTATTAAATGGTGGAGCAGGCTCGAGGGGCCGCATGGCCTACTCCTGGTCCTATTTCTTATGTTCTTAATATCAATTCCACACTCATAGACAGCAAAAGTAGTCAGTCCCGCAATGATCCCAATTTCCAGATATACATTTTCAATCCAGCAATCAAACAGAAGTTGTTAACATTTCACCATAACTCAGTACTGTTCACAGGTAGATACATCAATCCCAGTCAAAATACACACCCATTATCAACTGGAAAGGCACAATGTTAATCTCACAATAGTGCAGCCATAGTGACAAATTAACTATCAGAGAGAATAGACAAATAGTATCTGAAAGGTATAGAATAAATCCACATCATAAGGTTCAGACTGAAAGATGTAGAATGTATCCCGCAATCACTAACAGTACCAGAGACTGAGAGATACAGAGTGAATCCCACACTCACTGTACCAGAGACTGAGAGATACAGAGTGAATCCCACACTCACTGTACCAGAGACTGATCGATACAGAGTGAATCCCACACTCACTGTACCAGAGACTGAGAGATACAGAGTGAATCCCACACTCACTGTACCAGACACTGAAAGATACAGAATGTATCCCGCAATCACTAACAGTACCAGAGACTGAGAGATACAGAATGAATCCCAGACTCACTCACTGTACCAGAGACTGAGCGATACAGAGTGAATCTCAGACTCACTCACTGTACCAGAGACTGAGAAATACAGAATGAATCCCGCACTCACCGTACCAGAGACTGAGAGATACAGAATGAATCTCAGACTCACTCCCTGTACCAGAGACTAAGAGATACAGAATGAATTCCATACTCACTGTATCAGAGACTGAGAGATACAGAATCAATACCACCTTCATAAACTGTACCAGAGACTGAGCGATACAGAGTGAATCCCACACTCACTCACTGTACCAGAGACTGAGAAATACAGAATGAATCCCACACTCACTGTACCAGATACTGAGAGATACAGAGAGACTCCCACACTCACTCACCGTACCAGAGACTGAGAGATACAGAATGAATCCCAGACTCACTCACTGTACCAGAGACTGAGAGATACAGAATGAATCCCAGACTCACTCCCTGTACCAGAGACTGAGAGATACAGAATGAATCCCAGACTCACTCACTGTACCAGAGACTGAGAGATACAGAATGAATCCCAGACTCACTCCCTGTACCAGAGACTGAGAGATACAGAATGAATCCCATACTCACTGTACCAGAGACTGAGAGATATAGAATGAATCCCAGACTCATACACTGTATCAGAGACTGAGAGTTACAGAATCAATACCACTTCCATAAACTGTACCGGAGACTGAGAGATACAGAATGAGCCCACCTTCACAAACTATACCAGAAGCTGACAGACATTGAACGAAGTCAACACTTACCTTAAGTGGCAAATACCGATTAAAGCATGATTAATCCCACACTCAACTATTTACAATCTATATTAATGACTTGGATGAAGAGACCGAGTGCAATGTAGCCAAGTTTGCTGATGATGATATAAAAATGGGTGGGAAAGCAAGTTGTGAGGAGTACACATCAAATCTGCAAAGGGATATGGACAGGCTAAGTGAGTGGGCAAAAATTTGGCAGATGGAGTATAATGTGGGAAATGAGGTTATCCATTTTGGCAGAAAAAATAGAAAAGCAAATTATAATTTAAATGGAGAAAAATTGCAAAGTGCTGCAGTACAGAAAGACCTAGGGATCCTTGTGCATGAAATACAAAAGTTAGTATGCAGGTACAGCAAGTAATCAGGAAGGCAAATGGAATGTTGGCATTTATTGCAAGGGGAATATAGTATTCCCCTTGCAATAAATGTACATCAGATAATTCCTGCTACATCTGTACAAGGCCACACCTGGTGTACTGCGTACAGTTTTGGTCTCCATATTGAAGCAAGGATATACTTGCAATGGAGGCAGTTCAGAGAAGGTTCACTAGTTTGATTCTGGAGCTGAGGGGGTTGACTTATGAAGATAGGTTGAGTAGGTTGGGCCTGTACTCATTGGAGTTCAGACGGATGAGAGGTGATCTTATTGAAACTTATAAGAGAATGAGGGGGCTTGACAAGGTGGATGCAGTGAGGATAATTCCACTCACAATTTCAGAATAAGAGGCCACCCATTTAAAACTGAGATAAGGAGGGATTTCTTGTCTGAGGGTTGCAAATCTGTGGAATTCTTTGCCCCAGAGAGCTGTGGAAGCTGGGTCATTAAATATATTTAAGGCAGAGATAGACAGATTTTAGAGCGATAAGGGAATAAAGGGTTATGGGGAGCTGGCAGGGAAGTGGAGCTGAGTCCATGATCAGAAAAGCCTTGATCTTATTAAATGGTAGAGCAGGCTCAAGGGGCCAAATGGCCTACTCCTGCTCCTATTTCTTATCTTGTTCTTATGTTGTTAATGTGATAATTACCAGATAAACTGTTTTTGTTATGTTGATTGATGGATAAATATTGCCAGGACAACGGGGATACCTTCAAAATAGTGCCATGGGATATTTTATGTCCACCAGAGATAACAGGTGGTGCCTTGGTTTAATGTCTCATCAGAAAGATAGCATCTCCAACAGTGCGGCACTCCCTCAGCACTGCACTGGAGTGTCAGCCTAGATTTTTGTGCTCAAGTTCCTGGAGCGGGACTTGAACTCTCAACCTTCTGACTCAGAGGTGAGAGTGCTACCCACTGAGCCATGGCTGAATCCTCTGCTAAGGGAAAAAGGTCCTTGCTATCCACTCTATCCAGACCCCTCATAATTTTATACCCCTCATAATTTTATACACCTCAATGAGGTTCCACCTCTACATCCTGTGTTCCAAAGAAAACAACCCCAGCCTATCCAATCTTTCCTCATAGCTAAAATTCTCCAGTCCAGGCAACATCCTCGTAAATGTTTTTACCCTCTCTGGTGCAATCACATCTTTCCTGTAATGTGGTGACTTGAACTGCACGCAGTACTCTTGCTGTAGCCTAAATAGTATTTTATACAGTTCAAGCATAACCTCCCTGCTCTTACATTCTGTGCCTAGGCTAATAAAGGCAAGTATCGCAAATGCCTTCTTAACCAGCTTATCCACCTGTGCTGCTACCTTCAGGGATCTGTGGACATGCATTCCAAAGTCCCTCTGTTCCTCTACACTTCTCAATGTCCTACCATTTAATGTGAATTCCCTTGTCTTGTTAGCCCTCCCCAAATGCACTACCTCACACTTCTCCGGATTAAGTTCCATTTGTAACTGTTCTGCCCACCTGACCAGTCCATTGATATCTTCCTGCAGCCCATTACCCTTTGCTTTCTACCTCTGAGCCAATTTTGGATCCAACTTTGCCTTGGATCCCATGGGCTTTTATTTTGGTGACCAGTCTGGCATGTGGGACCTCATCAAAAGCCTTGTTAAAATACATATACACTCCATCAAATGCACTACCCCCATCGACCCTCCCAGTTACCTCTATGGCAGATCTATCCAGTTAGTTCCACTCCCCTGATCTTTCCCAATAGCTCTGCAAATATTGTCCCTTTAGTATTTATCCAATTCACTTTTGAAAGTTACTATTGAATCTGCATCCACCACCCTTTCAGGCAGTGCATTCCAGATTGCAACAACTCGCTGCTTATAAAATGTTTCCTCATTTCCTCTGCTTCTTTTGCCAATCACCTTATTCTGTCTCCTCAGGTTACCAACCCTTCTGCCACTGGAAAAGTTTCTCCTTGTTAAAATTGTTCATGATTTTGAGAACTTTAATGAAATCTCCTCTTAAACCTTTCTGCTCCAAGGAGAATAACTGCAGCTTCTCCAGTATTGCCACATAACTGAGGTCCCTCATCCTTGGTACCATTCTAGTAAATCTCTTCTGCACCCTCTCTAAAGTGTATACATCCTTCTGAAAGTGTGGTGCCCACAATCGAACACAATGTGCCAGTTGAGGCCTAACCAGTGTTTTATAAAGGTTTAGTATAACTAAACATCAAATGCTGATATTTCTGTGATGGAGTTTAGACGGGCGAGGTTTATCCAGTCAGTTGGATGTGAGCTGAAACATGTGTATTTGGAGCAATGAGACAGGGACACACTGTGTAACTGGGCACAGACACTCTGCACAGCCCACACATCACTTGTTTCCCACTTGGTGCAAAAGGAATATATTAATTGTAACAATTCATTTGACTTGACTTTAAATAGTTAAATTTATAAATGTAGTCATGCTTCTCTAATTTATTTATTAACTCAGATTCACGGCCTCGTTTTATTTCTTCCTCTGAGCCCCTCAACTTCATCTGGTGGTGTAATGTTGGCGAGGGGTGATTGATTGCCCTGGGAACCAACAGGAAGAGAGCTCAGAGGCCGGAGGGCTCAGGGAGCAGTGTGTTCTGCAACCAATCGTGGTGCTCGAGGGGCGGCCTGACAGGTGAGTCAGTGTGAACCCCTGTTAAACAATTTATCTTTTAATAGTTAAATTGAGATTTCTTTTGTGAACAAAACAGTTTAACATTTGTCAGTATTTTGTTTTCCTGGAGTTCCTATTATGAGTTTCAAACACTTCAGTGCCAAGTGGACCAGGTGTTTAAAAGTCATTTATTTCCTTTTTAGTTCAGTTAACAGGGTAGATAGAGAAACGATTTCCTCTGGTGAAAGGGACAGAACCTTAAAATTAGAGCTAGGCCGATCAAGGGTGATGTCATGAAGCACTTCCTCATACAAATGTTTCTCCTGGCTGAAGAGTCTCGAACTAGGGGGTCATAGTCTCAGGATAAGGAGTCGGTCATTTAAGATTGAGATGAGGAGGAATTTCTTCACTGTGAATCTTTGGAATTCTCTATCCCAGAGGGCTGTGGATGCTCAGTCTTTGAGTATATTCAGGGCTGAGATCGATAGACATTTTGACACTTTGATAAGGTCCCACATGGCAGACTAGTCATGAAAGTAAAAGCCCATGGGATTCAGGGAAAAGTGGCAAGTTGGATCCAAATTGGCTCAGAGGCAGGAAGCAAAGGGTAATGGTTGATGGGAGTTTTTGTGACTGGAAGGATGTTTCATGTGGGACTCCCAGGGCTCAGCACTAGGTCCCTTCCTTTTTGTGGTATACATCAATGATCTAGACTTGAATATAGGGGATATGATTAAGAAGTTTGCAGATGATACTAAAATCGAATGTGTGGCTGATAATGAAGAAGAAAGCTGCAGACTGCAGGAAGATATCAATCAACTGGTCAGGTGGGCAGAACAGTGGCAAATGGAATTTAATCCAGAGAAGTGTGAGGTAATACATTTGGGGAGGGCTAGCAAGGAAAGGGAATACGCATTAAATGGTAGGACACTGAGAAGTGTAGAGGAACAAAGAGACCTGGGAGTGCATGTCCACAGATCCCTGAAAGTAACAGGCCAGGTAGATAAGGCAGTTAAGAAGGCATACGGAATGTTTGCCTTTATTAGCCGAGGCACAGAGTACAAGAACGGGGTTATGCTTGAACTGTATAAAACACTGGTTAGGCCACAGTACTGCATGCAGTTCTGGTCACCACATTACAGGAAGGATGTGATTGCACTGGAGAGGGTACAGAGGAGATTTACGAGGATGTTGCTGGGAGTGGAGAATCTTAGCTATGAGGACAGATTGGATAGGCTGGATTTGTTTTCCTTGGAACAGAGGATGCTGAGGGAAGACCTCATTGAGATGTATAAAATTATGAGGGGACTCGATATAGTGCATAAAAAGGGCCTATTTCCCTTAGCAGTGGTCAACATCCAGGGGGCATAAATTTAACGTAATTGGTAGAAGGTTTAGAAGGGATTTGAGGGTAAATTTCTTCCCGCAGAGGGTTGTGGGGGTCTGGAACTCACTGCCTGAAAGAGTGGTAGAGGCAGAAACCCTCACCACATTTAAAAAGTACTTGGATGTGCACTTGAAGTGCCGTAACCTGCAGGGTTACAGACCTAGAGCTGGAAAGTGGGATTAGGCTGGATAGCCTCTTGTTGGCCAGCACAAACACGATGGGCCGAAATGGCCTCGTTCCATGCTGTAAGGTTCTATGATTTTAAAGGAATCAAGGGATCTGGGAATAGTGCGGGAAAGTAGAGTTGAGGTCGAAGGTCAGCCTTGATCTTATTGACTGGTAGAGTTGGCTCGAGGGGCCATATTGCCTACTCTTTCCCTTATTTCTTATGTTCTTAAAGGGTAGTGGAAATCCGGAACTCTGTTCCCCTAAAATTGAGGCTGGGGGCCAGTTGAAAATTCCAAAACTGAGATTGATGAATTCTTCTTAGGCAAGGGTATTAAGGGTGATGGAACCAAGGCAGGTAGACGGAGTTAAAATACTGATCAGCCACGATCGAATTGAATAGTGGAACATGCTCCAGGGGCTGAATGGCCTATTCCTGTTCCTATGTTCCTACTTACAGTGATGACTTTTGTAAACAGCTTTTTGAAAGGGGAGGATATGCAGACAGGATTAAACCTGGGTCCTTCCTGTTCCTAGGACTCCGTCACATTGGGCGGTGCCTTTACCCACTGAGCCATTGGGAGTAGGCTCCAGTGACCCTGCTGGAAAATGCACGTGTGAGGCCTCGGGTGAGGACAGTGGAATAGCCCTTCGACACTCACTGTCGAGGTTCACACATGGAGATTGGGCACATGGGTCACATATTTGAGAGAAACTGGTGAGTGTAAAACTGAACCCAGCCAGAGTCAGTGCCTTCAGGGGAGGAGAGGGAGGGGAATCAGTGAGTGTAGAACTGAGCCCAGCCACAGTCAGCACCTTCAGGGGAGAGGAACCGTGAGTGTAGAACTGAACCCAGCCAGAGTCAGCACCTTCAGGGGAGGAGAGGAAGGGGAACCAGTGAGTGTAGAACTGAACCCAGCCAGAGTCAGCACTTTCAAGGGAGGAGAGGGCAATGGAGGGGAACCAATGAGTGTAGAACTGAACCCAGCCAGAGTCAGCATCTTCAGTGAGAAGGAAAAAGTGTTGGAGGTGGTATAATGGGTTTGAATTTTAGCACAGGGAGTAGGGAGAGTGTGTGAGACGGTGATTTACAGCTGTGGAGAAACCAGAGAGGAATGTGTGTACCATAGAAACTAGAATTGTCCAATCTGAATTTCTATCCTGTCCTTAGTGATGATTTTGGAAACTCCTTTTACAGGTTTTAGAAGGGGAGGGTTTGCAGATGGGAAACTCGAACCAAGCATCACATCAAGATGTAACAGTCACTCGATTCACCACAACCTGAATATCATCATCCTTTGAATGTGGAAGGAGAAATGTTTGTCTGTTCTGTCTGTGGGAAAAGATTTCAAACATCAGTGAGCCTGGAAAAGCACCGAGACACACACAACCGAGTGAGAGTGTTCCAGTGCACTGACTGTGGAAAGAGCTTTAACTAGTTACACAGCCTGAAAAAATATCACACCATTCTTAGCGGGGAGAAACCGTACACGTGTTCTGTGTGTGGAAGAGGCTTCAACTGATCATCCAACCTGGAGAGACACAAGGACACCCGCACCACGGAGAAACTGTGGAAATGTGAGGATTGTGGGAAGGAATTCCATTACCCATCTCAACTGGAAATTCATCGACGCGATCACACTGGGGAGAGGCCGTTCACCTGCTCCATGTGTGGGAAAGGATTTACTCACTCATCCAACCTCACTGTACACCAGCGGGTTCACACTGGGGAGAGGCCGTTCACCTGCTCCATGTGTGGGAAGGGATTCACTTGTTCATCTCACCTCACTGATCACCAGCGAGATCACGCCAGAGAGAGACCGTTCGTCTGCTCTGTGTGTGGGAAAGGATTCATGAAATCATCTCACCACCTGAGACACCAGCGCACTCACACTGTCGAGAGGCCATTCACCTGCTCCATGTGTGGAAAGGGATTCACTAATTCACCCCACCTTCTGGCTCACCAGCGAGTTCACACTGTCGAGAGGCCGTTTACCTGCTCTGAGTGTGGGAAGGGATTCACTCAGTCATCCCACTTCAATTCACACCAACTTGTTCACACCAATAAGAGACCATTTAAATGTTCTGTTTGTGAGAAGAGCTTTAAAAGCAGAAATGATCTGATGGTACACCAACGCATTCACACTGGGGCGAGGCCGTTCACCTGCTCCATGTGTGGGAAGGGATTTACTAGTTCCTCCAACCTGCTGACCCACCAACGCACTCACACTGGGGAGAGGCCGTTCACCTGCTCTGTGTGTGGGAGGGGATTCGCTCGATCGTCCCACCTGCTGAGACACCAGCGAGTTCTTAAGTGACTGCAGGGGTTGGATTCTGCTCTTATTGCAGCTGTTAATCACATCCAGGACTGAACCATGTTCATTCTGATTGTTCGGCTTTGTTTTCCCTGTAACTGAGCTGGAGGTTAATTTTATGGCTATCTGATAAATAAATCAGCTTTGGTTCAAGCACACATTGTGCCGATTCCTTGATGTCTCCAAGATAAGAGGAGACTAATCGATATCCTGTAACCGACTGTTCCATTTTTGGGCCTTATCTCCTTTGTTCAATAAAGACTTGTCCTTATGTAGCACCTCACATGACCTCAGGACCTCCCAAAGTGCTTTACAGCCAATAGGATACAACAACATCAAAGTACATTTGAAGTGCATTCACTGTTGCAATGTAGGAAGTGCGGCATACAATTTGCACACAGCAAGCTGCCACGAACAGCGATGTGGTACTGGCCAGATAATCTGTTTTAGTGATATTGGTTGAGGGATGATGGAGCCTCAATTGAGCGATTCATCTGAAAGATGGCAACACAGACAGTGCAGCAATCCCTCAGTACTGCATTGGAATGTCAGCCTAGATTTTGTGCTCAAGTATCTACAGGTGGACTTGAACCCACAACCTACTGACTCAGAGACAAGAGTGCTACTGTGGATATCTGAACGGAATATATGGAATTAAGGACAGTAAAGTAAACGGGATATATGAAAATGTATAAGCCATGGAAGAATAGCTGGGAGAATGTCAGATTGCAAATAGTGCAACATTAGCATAGCTAACAGTCTTTCCCAAGGTTTCAAGTCACTCATCCTGCAATAACATCTAATTGTAACATGAAATAAATCTGCAGAATTGCAAGGTCTCAGTTAATAATCACACCACTAGATTGAAACATTTAGAGGCAATGCTTGAGCTTTCATAAAAAAATCTCATATAGATTGACTAATGAGTGGCTGAGTTAGACTGTCAATCTAATTGTATTTTGTTATCTGATTTCAAAACTGTATAACTGTTGACGCTTTACGATGTAACTTCACCTATCCGTAGGGAGTGTGTACGCTCTATCCAGAGAGTATATCTTCTGTCTGATAGGTCTTACCGGCCGGTAAAAATAAAGACTGCTTTGTTCAAGGCACAAGAGGTATTCGACTCAGTAATTTTACTGAACCAGATTGAGGTAAAAGAATCCAGGAATTTACACTACCACTGAGCCACAACTGACACCCGATCATTACTCACGATTATTTCAGTTCTCATTCCTTCGGTTACTTTCATGGACAAATCCTAGATTTCTATATCTTTCAGATTGTCACTCCTAGCCTTGGTATCCAGGGAAGGTATCGGTAACACATCCATGTCCCTGCCCTGGGAGTGTTTGATGGGACAGTGTGGAGGGAACTTTATCTGTATCTAACCCGTGCTGTACCTGCCCTGGGAGTGCTTGATGAGACAGTGTGGAGGGAGCTTTACTCTGTATCTAACCCGTGCTGTACCTGCCCTGGGAGTGTTTGATGAGACAGTGGAAAGGGAGCTTTAATCTGAATCTAACCCAAGCTGTACCTGACTGGAGAGTGCCTCAGGCAGACACTAGGTGCTCAGAATACCCCAATCCCCAATGCTGATATCCACCACCTCGATGAGAACATATTTAACCCAAAGATAAGAGAAACCCATCAGTTCCTCCCCGGGACACAGATCCGGAGGAACAGTGAGTGTCCCGAACATTGTTGTAGTGTGCTCGATAGTTCCTCCCTGGGTCTGAGCCTTTTGGTGATGATTTGAATTTGATGCCATCGAGTTACTGACTCACCGACTGGTGGAAATAGTTTTTCCTCATTTACCTGATTACATCTTGAACACCTCCCTCAGATCACAAATTAAGTTATTTAGTTATCAGGGACTTGTTACCAATACCTTTCCTGGATACCAAGGCTAGGAGAGGCACTCTGGGAAGGTATGGGGAGCTGGGCTTTGTACATGAGAGTAACCTTTGTTCTAATGAAAAGATCCCAGTTTCTCCAATCTCTCCCGATAACTAAAGCCTCTCTTCCCTGGTAACATCTCAGTGAATCTCTCGGCACCCTCTCCATGGCCTCGTCATCCCTCTGGTGTAAGATGTACAAAAGCTGACAAAATATTCTAACTGCAGCCTAACCAATGATTTGTTCAGGTTTACATATCCTCTGCCCATTTATACACTACACCCTTATGTATAAAACCTAGGATCATGTGCTTTTTTAACCACTTTATCAACATAAAATGGCTAAAATACATTGACTTAAATGTGTATTATAGGAAAGAGAAGTTTAGTCTAAGTTAGAAACTCAAACAATCGATTCACTGCAGACAGGTCACCATGACAACACTGATAAGACATTCCATTTACTGAACCCATTTGTTGGAATCTGTAATCAGATCAGGGGAAAGAACAGGTTTGTCTGTTAGTAAGCACAATATAAGCTTAAACCAGAGTGAGGAATAGAATAGGTTAGATTAGAATGTGTGATGGGTAGATCTATAATTGTGAAACTATAAGAAATAACAACTAACAGCAGGCAGGGTAGTTTAGGGTTAATGAGAAAATTATTGAAGAAAAGTAACTGCTGGGAACCAGGGAAAGTGTTCTTGTAAATCACAGATTAGAGAAGTTCCAGCTGTCCTTTCCCAGCTTCCTGCCCAAACCCAGCAGAGAAGACACAGAAGAGTCGATGCCAGAGGTGGATCACTGCAGGGTATAAAAGTGAGGGGAGACTGATGTAAGGGAGCAGTCAGAACTGGAGACATCAGAGATCAAGCTCAGGGCGCCCGAGGTTCCATCCAGTGGGCTGACCTCGTGTCAGTTACTGTGGACACGCGGGACTTGCATGTTTACTCTGATTGATGGATCAATACAAGATATGGAAGAGGACAGAGAATCTGTTCATCATATATTTCTTAATAAGGTATTAATGTTGCTGATAGTCTCAAACCTACTAATTAATTAAACATGGTATTAGCTACAATCAAACCAAACATCATGCCAAGATCTGACAGAGTCACTCCATTCAGCAGGACCTGAATATCATCGGTCTTTGAATGTGGAAGGAGAAATGTTTGCCTGTTCTGTCCATAGCAAAAGATTTCAAACATCAGTGTGACTGGAAAAGCACCGAGACACACACCCGAGTGAGATTGTTCCAGTGCACTGACTGTGGAAAGAGCTTTAACCAGTTACGCAGCCTAACAAAAATGAGGCTTCAACTGATCATCCAATCTGGAGACAAGGACTCCCGTACCACAGGGAAACCGTGGGAATGTGGAAAGGGGTTTAATTACTCATCCCAGCTGGATATTCAGTGACGTATTCACACTGGGGGGAGGCCATTCACTTGGTCCATGTGCAGGAAGGGATTCACTCTGTTATCCAAGCTCCAGACGCATAAGCGAGTTCACACGGGGGAGAGACTGATCACATGTATTGAGTGTGGGAAGGGATGACTCCAATCATCCCATCTTCTGACACACCAACTTATTCACACTGTTGAGACTTCATTTCAATGTTCTGACTGTGAGAAGAGCTTTAAAAGCACAAATAATCAGCTGACACACCACATACTCACACTGAGGAGACCATTCACCTGCAGAGTGTGGGAAAGGATTCACTCAGTCATGCTCTCTGTTCAGACACCAGTGAATTCACACTGAGGAGACCGTTCACCTGCAGAGTGTGGGAAAGGATTCACTCAGTCATGCTCTCTGTTCAGACACCAGCGAATTCACGCTGAGGAGACCATTCACCTGCAGAGTGTGGGAAAGGATTCACTCAGTCATGCTCTCTGTTCAGACACCAGCGAATTCACACTGAGGAGACCGTTCACCTGCACTGAGTGTGGGAAGGGATTCACTCAAACATGCTCTCTGCTGAGACACCAGCGAGTTCATAACTAACTGCAGCGTTTTAGATTCTGCTGTTTTGCTGCTGTTAATCACATCCTGGACTGAATCATGTTCACTATGGAAATCGTGCTTTATTTCTGCTGATATTAATAACCCCTATAACTGGGCTTGAGTTTAATATTCTGTTTAAATATTAAATAAATCAGCTTTTTTTCAAACAGTGTGTTGAATATTTGATTTCTCCATGATAAGAGACTAATTGATTCTGTTACCCACTGTTCCATTTTTGGGCCTTTTCTTACTCTAGATTATTTCAGTTCTCATCTAGTTCTCATTCTACCACATCAAATCCCAAGCTTGTTGTGGGTGTGAGAGACTGAACTGTAGTGTCTCACTTTACACTCCTCTGAAGTTCTGTTGACCCATCCTTTATAGACCTATCTTGCATAAGATTTTAAATCTGTTATTTTCTGTACCATTTAACCCTTTTTGGATCTGATTTTTTTTAAAACTCCTCCACACATATTGCATGTGAGACCCTTTGAAATGTTCTGATCTTTGTAACTCTCATTGCTGATCTCGTTGATTGAATCTCTTGTTGCTAACATACCTTGCACTATTTCTTTAATCAAGATCATTGTTTCAAATACTTCCTTTATCAGGTCATTAGATCCTCCATTGACCCATGTCAATAAACTTTGGTTCAGGCTGGGGTTTGGGTGTAGGTTTAGGGTTAGTGGTTGGGGCTATTTGTGGATAGTCAATACGATGTTCGGTTTACGAGTTAGTGATTAAGGTTAGAAACCACAATTGACAACACCGTGTTACTAGACGCATCGATTTTAATTTCATTTTTTTTAAACCTCACGCAGACAAGTCACAAAACAGCCTCATGAATTGTTCATTCCAGGAACCTTCTTTCTGACCGAGTCCACTTTCCTCCAATTCTTTCACATCTCAACATTTCCGACAGAAAAAAACATCAGGGACATTAGACTTTGGGATTTTGGGACAAGAACAGTCAGATCCAGATGTTGTGCTGGTTACATCCAATTATTGGCCTGTCTGAAAAGGGCTTCTGACAATAACCTGTCACCAGGCCCCACCAGTCCCCGTCTAATTTCACCGTCACAACTTCGTCCATTACCCAACTTCCGCCCTCACTGCAGCTGGATTCGCAACCACAACCATTCCCCATACTGAGGCTCTCCCATTCCCATTTTGTAGTCTGTGTAAGTGGTCCCTGGATTTGGTGTCTCACTGTAAGTGGTCCTGGATTTGGTGTCTCACTGTAAGTGGTCCCTGGATTTGGTGTCTCACTGTAAGTGGTCCCTGGATTTGGTGTCTCAGTGTAAGTGGTCCCTGGATTTGGTGTCTCAGTGTAAGTGGTCCCTGGATTTGGTGTCTCTGTGTAAGTGGTCCCTGGATTTGGTGTCTCAGTGTAAGTGGTCCCTGGATTTGGTGTCTCAGTTAAGTGGTCCTCGATTTGGTGTCTCAGTGTTAGTGGTCCCTGGATTTGGTGTCTCAGTGTAAGTGGTCCTAGACAGACTAGAAGGAATCTTTCCCCCAGCCACAATGACGTCACAGAGATTGTCCATGGGGTTTAAATCTCTGGCGGGTTTGTGATTTAACAGCACTTCTTCACTGGGACTGAGGCAAACCCACAGCCCAGCAAAGTGTTTAGCACAGAATGATCCCACACAAATCTATTCCCCACTAACACTGTCCACATTCATTCACCAGAAACAGCCCAGTGCCCGCGGGTAACCACCCAACATCTGACTTCAGTTAAACACACAATTCAAAACATTGTAAAGAGTAAACAAACCTAATTATAGTTAGCAGAATCTATTCGTGGTCAGTGTACCCCCTCACCCCAGAATAGTCCAGATAAATGGGTCATTTTCAGATGGGCAAACTGTAACTTGTGGAGTGCCACAGGGATCAGTGCTAGGAGCTCAACTATTTACACTTTATATTAATGACTTGGATGAAGGGACCGTGTGTAATGTAGCCAAATTTGCTGATGATACAAAGACAGGTGAGAAAGCAAGTTGTGAAGAGGACACAGAGAATCTGCAAAGGGATATAGATAGGTTAAGTGAGTGGGCAAAAATTTGGCAACTGGAGTATAATGTGGGAAAATGTGAAGTTATCTACTTTGGTCGGAAGAATAAAAATTATTATTTTAATGGAGGCAACAAAATGCAGCGGTACAGAGGGATCTGGAGGTCCTTTTACATGAAACACAAAAAGCTCACATGCAGATACAGTAATTAATTCGGAAGGCAAATGGAATGTTCACCTTTATTGCAAGGGGATGGAGTATAAAAGCACGGAAGTCCTGCTACAACTGTATAGGGCATTGGTGAGACCACACCTGCAGTACTGCGTACGGTTTTGGTCTCCTTAATTAAGGAGGGATATACTTGCATTGGAGGCAATTCAGACAAGGTTCACTAGGTTGATTCCCGAGATGAAGGGGTTGTCTTATGATGAAATGTTGGGCAGGTTGGGTTTATACTCATTGAAGTTTAGAAGAATGAGAGGTGATCTTATTGAACCATATAAGATTCTGAGCGGGCTTCACAAAATGTTTCCACTCGTAGGGAATCTAGAACTAAGGGGCATAGTTTCAGAGTAAGGGGTCGGATATTTGAAACAGAGATGGGGAGGAATTTCTTCTCTGAGGGTCTTGAATCTTTGGAATTCTCTGCCCCAGAGAACTGTGGAGGCTGGGTCATTGAATATATTTAAGATTGAGATAGACATATTTTTGAACGATAGGAGAATCGAGGGTTATGGGGAGCAGGCAGGAAAGTGGAGTTCCCACAGTCAGAACATTTAAAAGGTCTCTCATCAGTGTGATCAAGTTGGTCTGTAGTGAGTTGGGATGAACAAGTGAATCGCTTCCCACACACGGAGCAGGTGAATGGTCTTTATTGCGAGCTCACTGGCATGTCAGCATGCTAGACAATTGAATCACATTCAACATAAGGGGCAGTTGAACAGCCTCTCCCTAGTTTTCAGCGGGATAGTTAATTGAATCCCTTCCCACGGTCCCCACATTTCCACGGTTTCTCCGTGGTGCGGGTGTCCTTGTGTCCCAGGTTGAACGATCAGTTGAAGCCTCGTCCACACACACAACACGTGTACAGTTTCTCCCGCTGTAAATGGTGCGCTGTTTTTCAGGCTATGTAACTGGTAAAAGCTCCTTCCACAGTCAGTGCACTGGAACACTCTCACTCGGGTGTGTGTGTCTCGGTGCTTTTCCAGTCACACTGATCTTTGAAATCTTTTCCCACAGACAAACATTTATTCTTCCACATGCAAAGTCTGATGATAGTCAGGTCTTGATGAATCGAGTGACTCGGTCAGAACATGAGGTGATGTTTGGTTTGTGTTTCGCGTTTGCAAATCATCCCGTTCTGATTCTCTGTAAAGGGAGTTTACAAAATACATCACTGTAATTATTGATAGAAATTCAGAACAGACAATTTTAGTTTCTATAGAACATTTTTTACTCTCTTGTTCCCCCAAAGCTGTAAATCCCCATCCCACACACTCTCCCTCCTCCCTGTGCTAAACTCCACACCCATCGCACCATCTCCATCATTTTATCCTCCGCTCCCAGTTTTCTCCCTCCCTCTACTCTGGCTGGGTTCAGCTCTACAGCCCCTGTGTGCAGAATGAGAATAAAAGCAATGAACTGATGATTTTCTCTCCTGGACACTGGGCTTATTTTGATGGACCAATAGGGTGATACTGTGTTGCCCCAGGGTCACCAGACAAGAATCAGAACAAGGCTCCCTTTCAGGGGCCACTAATATGGGGAGAAACATGTCGTCCAATCAAAGTGACAGAGACCCTGAAGCCCCGCCCACTCTTTGTTCCTGCCCAAAGTACTGCGCAGTCGTAGTGAGCCCCGCCCTGTCCAAGCTGGCGGCCTGTGAGCCCGCTCTCCCGGGCGGTCACTGACAGGGCCCCCACCGGGAGGTAAACACGGGGCCTGTGGGCTCTTATTTGGCACCTCAGGTCCACACCAGGTGTTTATAAAGCTTCTAAACCCACCCACAGGACCAATCCATCCCCTGCACCCACAATCTGATAATTCTTATCCCAAGTAATATCGATACTATCTTGTTTGCTGCTACATTGGCAGAATCCTCTTCTGTAGTGAAGACAGAAGCAATGTACTCATTTAAAACCTCAACCATGCCCTCTGCCTCCACACGAATATCTTCTTTTTAATCCCTAACCATCCCTTGATTAAGGGGACAGATCAGACAGCGGTTCTGAAACAAACACTGCGGCCCGATAAGCCAATCAGCTATTTATGCAGAATGTTAAACCCCAGCCTGGAACAGCAGTTTACAAAAGCCCTGACTGTGAGTCCAGGATAGAGACTCACAACATTCTCTCCTCCTGGTTCCTGGCCCAGGGAAAGGCCGCGCATGCGCTCTGCTGCCCCCCTGGGGCCTGTCACCGGGAGAAAGCCCCGCAACTGCCGGGGACCCCGCTCGGGGAAAGGCCGGAGCCGCAGGTTCTTGTTCGGGGCCTGAGGCCAGCACCGGGTGTGTGTGAAGCGGATAATGCAGAGTGTTGTCTCTCGGGCCTGGGCCCACACTCGGTGTATGTGAAGCCCGTGGAGTTTATTAACCTGCTCCCTCCCTCCGCCCATCTCTCACCCGCTGTCGCCACTCCACCTCCCGCAGCCCGCACATGCTCAGCTCACACTGCCCGGGTGATTGACGGCAGCTCCCAACCAATGGGAAGAGCGGGGATGGGACTGGAGGACCGATCGGGCGGTTGGTCCTCCAACCAATCGGAGTGTGTGAGGGGCGGAGCTTGCAGCTCCCAGTGGGCGGGGCTGAGCCCGGATCTCCCTCACTGTTTGAGCATGCGCGGGCGGGGAAGACATTTTTGCGCACAGATGGACGCGCATGCGCGGTACGTCTCGATGTGTCACAATGGCACCATACAGACCCGGAGCTTTCCTTTCATCATCATCATAGGCGGTCCCTTCAACCAGGATGACTTGCTTCCACACGAGGTCACAGATGTTTCAATGAAGGACCCGATGTTCCAATCCTGAACTCCAATTGAGGGGGTGGAAGATGCCTGTGTGTGGATTAACGTGTGCTGAACGTTGCACACCAGCCACCACACGGGCTTGACAGAGCTAGGTCTTGGTCCAGTGGCAAAGGGTAATGATTGATGGATGTTTTTGTGACTGGAAGGATGTTTCCAGTGGGGTTTCGCAAGGCTCAGTACTGGGTCCCTTACTTTTTGTGCTTTATATATCAACGATTTAGATTTGAATATAGGGAGTATGATTAAGAAGTTTGCGGACAACACTAAAATTGGCTGTGTGGTTATAATGAAGAGGAAAGTCATGGGCTGCAGGAGGATATCAATCTACTGGTCAGGTGGGCAGAGCAGTGGCAAATGGAATTTAATTCAGAGAAGTGTGAGGTGATGTACTTTTGGAGGGCTGATAAAGAAAGGGTATCAACATTAAGCGGTAGGCCACTTAATAGTGTAGATGAACAAAAGGACCTTGGAGTGCTTGTCCACAGATTCCTAAAAGTAGGTCAGGCGGATAAGGTGGTTAAGAAGGCATATGGAATGCTTGCCTTTATTGGTCGAGGCACAGAATATAAGAGCAGGGAGGTTATGTTTAAATTGTATAATACTTTGATTAGGCCACAGCTGGAGTACTGCGTGCAGTTCTGGTTGCCGTATTATAGGAAGGATGTGATTGCACTAGAGAGGGAGCAGAGGAGATTTACTAGGATGCTGCCTAGAATGGAGAATCTTAGTTATAAGGACAGATTGGATAGGCTGGGTTGGTTTGTTCTCATTAGAACAGAGGAGATTGAGAGCAGACCTCATTGAGGTGTACAAAATATTGAGAGGCCTGGACATAGTGGATAGTAAGGGCCTATTTCCATTGGTGGAGGAGTCTATAACGAGAGGGTAAAGTTTTAAGGTGGTTGGTGGAAGCTTTCGAGGGATTTGAGAGGGGGCTTCTTTACACAGAGGGTTGTGGGGATCTGGAACTCGTTGCCTGGAAGAATGGTGGATGCACAAACCCTCACCACTTTTAAGAGATGGTTGGATAGGCACTTAAAGTGCAGTAACCTGCAGGGTTACGGACCTAGAGCTGGTAATTGGGATTAGACTGGATGACCTTTTGTTGGATGGTGCAGATATAATGGTAAGTACTGCAGGGAATAGAATACTGCCAGGGTGATGATCTGGACTAGTTTCGATCGCCTGGATGGGTCGGAGAGGAATTTTCTCATTTTTTCTCCCTAAATTGGCCTGGATTTTTATCTGGTTTTAGCCTCTCCCAGGAGATCACATGGCATTGGGGGTGGAGTTTGGAATGTTTCAGTATAAGAGATAGCGCAGTTGTGTGAGGTGTACTGATTGGGATGGGTACTCTTTGCCTTTCTGTCATTGTTCATAGGTTTATATGTAACCTTTAGGGCTGCTGCCCCACGGCTCTTTGTCGGCTGGCGCGGCCAATTTTGGATCCAACTTGCTTTTTTGCCCTGGATCCCAAGGGCTTTAACCTTCATGACCAGTATACCATGTGGGACCTTATTAAATGCCTTGCTAAAGTCCATATGTACTACATCGTGTGCACTACCCTCATCAACCCTGTTGGTTACCTCCACAAAAAATCCAATCAGCGACAAGGAGAAAGGAAACAAAACAGGCTCTGGCTGGGTGGGGGTGGGCGGGGGGAGGTGGGAGGGAGCCAAAAATTGGCAGCGGTTACACTGTGAAATTGTTGAACTCGATGTTAAGTCCAGAGGGCTGTAAAGTGCCTAAACGAAAGATGAGGTGCTGTTCCTCAAGCTTGCGTTGAGCTTTGTTGGAGACGAAGGATGGAGAGGTCAGAGTGGGAGTGGAGTGGAGAATTAAAGTGACAGGCGACTGGAAGCTCGGTCACACTTGCGGACTGTAAGTTCATTTTGTATGTTGTTTACCCTGTCAAACCCTGTAAGAATTTTGTATGTTTCAATGAAATCACCTCTCATACTTCTGAACTCTAGATAATATAGGCCTAATCCACTCAATCTCTCGTGATCGGACGATCCCCATTTTCAGAGCATCAGTTTGGTGAACCTCTGTTGCACTCCCTCTATGGCAAGTATATCCTTCCTTAAATAAGGAGACCAAAACTGTACACAATACTCCAGGTCCAGTCTCACCAGGGCCCTATATAATTACAGTAAAACATCTTTACTCTTATACTCAAATCCTCTAGTAATAAAGGCCAACATACCATTTGCTTTATTAATTGCTTGCTGTACCTGAGTGTTAACTTTCAGTTATTCATGTACAAGGGGCACCCAGGTCCCTCTGAACACCAACATTTCCCAATCTCCCACCATTTAAAAATACTCTGTTGTTCTGTGTTTCCTACCAAAGTGGATAACATTATATTCCATTTGTCATGTTCTGAACAATATATATCAATGACTTAGACTTAAATGTTGGGGGTATGATTAAGAAGTTTGCAGATGACACTAAAATAGGCTGTGTGGCTGATAATGAAGAAGAAAGCTGCAGACTGCCGGAAGATATCAATGTACTGGTCAGGTGGGAAGAACGGTGTTAAATGGAATTCAATCAGGATAAGTGTGAGGTAATGCATTTGGGGAGGTCTAACAAGGCAAGGGAATATACCTTAAATGGCATGACACTCAAAAGTGTAGAGGAACAAAGGGACCTTAGAGTGCAGGACCACAGATACCTGAAGGTAGCAGGCCAGGTAGATATGGTGGTTAAGAAGGCATATGGAATACTTACCTTTATAAGTCATGGCATTGAATACAAGAGCAGGGAGGATCGCTTCTCGGCCTTTTGGCTAAGATCATGTTTAACTGACCTGACAGGGGAGTAACCACCATAACCCCAAGGTGGTTCTCTCTGGATCAGGAAGGTATATGCTTGCTTTTTTTGGAAATAGGAGGTGGGTGGGGTGGCTTGACCCATCCACCTCCACGGAGGTGTGTGGGGGGCCTGACCCATCCACCTCCATGGCACGAACCTGGTATTGCAGTACTTCCAGGAACGGTGCAGTGGCTCTAGGCCTTTTGGCTAAGAGCATTGGCGCAGAGTGATCCTTGATATGTGCAAGGTGACCTCTGGCGTTTGTGATTTGACAAAGAATTGGAACGATTGGCTACGAATTTCAAAAAAAAAAAGGGAGGTATGCTTGAACTGTACAAAACACTGGTTAGGCTGCAGCTGGAGTACTGCGTGTAGTTCTTGTCACCATATTACAGGAAAGATGTGAGTGCACTGGAAAGGGTGTGAAGAAGATTTACAAGAATGTTGCCTGGACTGGAAAATTTTGGCTATGAGGAAATATTGGAGGTGCTGGGTCTGTTTTCTTTGGAACAGAGGAGGCTGAGGGGAGACCTGATTGAGGTTTATAAAATTATCTGGAGCCTGGATAGAGTGGATAGGAAGGACATGTTTCCCTTGGCAGAGGTGGTCAACAACCAGGGGACATAGATTTAAAGTAATTGGTATGAGGTTTAGAGGAAATATGAGGGGAAATTGATTTGCCCAGAGGGTGGTGGGGCTCTGGAACTCACTGCCTGAAAGGGTGGTAGAGGCAGGAACACTCACCACATTTAAAAAATACTTCGATGTGCAGTTAAACATTTCCTAACATAGATGAGACTGCACATAGGGAGGTTAAAGTAACAGTGACCTCAGTCTTTATTAAGACACTCCAGAGTGAGGAACAGGCCTTAGGGGCCGGCTTATATACAGTGCTCAAATGTCTGTTCTGGTGTGTTGGCTGTGCCCTCGCTGGGCTGGCGTGTTGTTGGCCCTGCACGGCTGCTGGGTGAGCCTGGCCTTGCTGGGCTGTTGGGCATGATGGATCCAATTTCCTGGTCCGGGGTGGTGTCGTTGATCCTTTGGGTGTGTGTTGTGGGCTCGAAAAAGGTGTGCCTGCTGTGGGCTGTTCAGAGCAGTCTGTGAACCGCAGCCTCGTTTGGTCCAAATGCTTTCTGCAAATTTATCCATTGTCTAAGTTGACTACAAACACACTGCTCCCTTCTTTGGCTATCACTGTGCCCGCGATCCACTTGGGACCATGTCCATAGTTTAGCACATACACAGGGTCATTTAGATCAATTTCCCGTGACACAATGGCGTGACCATCGTTTATATTTTGTTGCTGCCGCCTGCTCTCTACCTGATCATGCAGGTTGGGGTGAACCAGCGAGAGTCTGGTTTTAAGTATCCTTTTCATGAGTAGCTCAGCCGGGGGCACCCCCGTGAGCGAGTGGGGTCTCGTGCGGTAGCTGAGCAGTACTTGGGACAGGCGGGTTTGGAGTGAGCCTTCTGTGACTCGTTTAAGGCTCTGTTTGATTGTTTGTACTGCCCGCTCTGCCTGCCCATTGGAGGCTGGTTTAAACAGGGCCGAGGTGACATGTTTGATCCCATTGCAGGTCATGAATTCTTTAAATTCGGCACTGGTGAAACATGGCCCATTGTAACTGACCAGTATGTCAGGCAGGCTGTGAATGGCAAACATGGCCCTCAGGCTTTCAATGGTGGCGGTGGCAGTGCTTCCCGACATTATTTCACATTCAATCCATTTTAAAAAGCATCCACCACCACCAGGAACGTTTTACCGAGAAACGGGCCCGCATAGTCGACATGGATCCTCGACCATGGCCTGGAGGGTCAGGACCACAAACTTAGTGGTGCCTCTCTTGGCACGTTGTTCAACTGAGCACACATGCGGCATTGCCGTACACAGTTCTCTAAGTCAGAGTCGATACCGGGCCACCACACGTGGGATCTGGCTATCGCTTTCATTATTACTATATCCGGGTGTGTGCTGTGGAGATCCGAGATGAACGTCTCCCTGCCCTTTTTGGGTAGCACTTCGCGGTTACCCCACAACAGGCAGTCTGCCTGAATGGGCAGCTTGTCCTTTCATTGCTGGAATGGCTTGATTAGCTCTTGCATTTCAATGGGGATGCTGGCCCAGCTCCCATGCAGTACACAGTTTTTTTTACTAGGGACAGCAGAGGATCTTGGCTGGTCCAAGTCCTAATCTGGCGGGCCGTGACAGGTGATTCATCATTTTCAAACGCTTCCATGACCATCAACAAGTCTGCGGGCTGTGCCACCATCAACAAGTTTGCAGGTTGCGCCATTTTCACCCCCATGGTGGACAATGGTAGCCAACCGAGAGCATCTGCACAGTTCTCGATGCCTAGCCTGTGGCGGATGGTATAGTTATACGCTGATAGCGTGAGTGCCCACCTTTGTATATGGGCTGAGGCATTAGTATTTATCTTTTTGTTTTCAGCGAACAGGGATATGAGGGGCTTGTGATTGGTTTCCAGCTCAAATTTGAGGCCAAACAGCCACTGATGCATTTTCTTTACCTCGAACCCACACGCTAATTCCTCTTTCTCAATCATGCTGTAGGCCCTCTCGGCCTTAGACAAGCTCCTGGAGGCATACGCGACTGGTTGCAATTTGCCCGCAATGTTAGCTTGTTGTAATACACACCCAACTCCGTATGATGACCCATCACATGCTAGCACAAGTCTTTTACACGGGTTATACAGTACAAGCAGCTTGTTGGAGCATAAAATGTTTCTGGCTTTCTCAAAAGCAATTACTTGTTTTTTTCCCCATACCCAATTCTCACCTTTATGCAATAACACATGTAGAGGGTCTAAGAGGATGCTTAACACCGGTAGGAAGTTACCAAAATAGTTGAGGAGTCCCAGGAATGACCGCAGCTACGTGATGTTCTGATAGCCTCTGTCTTGGCGTATGTGGGCCGAATGCCATCCGCCGCGATCTTTCTCCCCAAAAACTCCACTTCTGTTGCCATGAAGATGCATTTTGACCTCTTCAGCTGCAGCCCTACGCGATCCAGTCGCTGGAGGACCTCCTCCAGGTTTTGTAGGTGCTCGACGGTGTCCCGACCCGTGACCAATATTTCATCCTGAAAAACCACCGTGCTTGGTACCGACTTGAGTAGGCTCTCCATGTTTCTCTGGAAGATTGCTGCAGCCGACCGAATTGTTGACTCTGCCCAATCTTATTATTCTCTAAGTGCATGTTACCATGTTGTTAATCATAGAATCGAGCTTTTCCCTACTACTGATGTCAGGTTAACTGCTCTGTCGTTCCCCGCTTTCTCTCTTCCCTCCTTTCTTAAATAGCTCAGTTACATTTGCTATCTTCCAAACCACAGGAACCATTCTCGACTCTATGGAATTTTGGAAGATGACAACCAATGCATCCACTAGTTCTATAGCTACCCTTTTCAATACCCTAGGATATAGGCTATCAGGTCCAGGGGATTTATCGGCTTCCAGTCCCATTAATTTCTCCAGTACCATTTTTTGATGAATATTAATTTCTTTCAGTTCCTCATTCTCGCTAGACCCTGGGTTCTCCAGTAGATCCAGCAAGTTTTTTGCACCACTTTCCATGAAGACAGACACAAAATATGCATTTAATTTCTCTGCCATTTCCTTGTTCCCATTATAATTTCTCCTGTCTCCTGTAGGGGAAACACATTTACTTTTACTAAACTTTTCCTTTTTACATACCTCTAGAAGCATTTGCAGTCTGTTATTTTGTCTCTCACTAGTTTACTTTCATATTCTATTTTCCCTTTCTTTATCAATTTCCTGGTCCTCCTTTGCTGAATTCCAAAATCTTCCCAATCCTCAGGCTTACTGCTCTTTTTGGCAACATTCTAAGCATCTTTCTGTCATCTAATACTATCTTTAACTTCTCTTGTTGGCCACGGTTGGACCACTATTCCTGTGGGATTTTTGTGCCAAAAAGGAATGTGTGTTTGTTGTAAATTATGTATTAATTCTTCAAGTGATAGCCATTGCTTTTCTACCATCATACCTTTTAATGTAGTTTCCCAATCTACCTTAACCAACTCTCCCCTCATACCTACATAGTTTCCTTTGTTTAGATTTAAGACCCAAGTTTCAGATTTAACTAAATCACTTTCAAACTTAATGTAAAATTCTATCATATTATAGTCACTCTTCCCTAAGGGCTCCTTTACTATAACGTTATTAATTAACCCTTTCTTATTGCACAATACTAGATCTAAAATAACCTGTTCTCTAGTTGGTTCTTCAACATACTGATCTAGAAAACCATCTTGTATACTTTACATGAATTCGTCCTCCACACTATTACTGCAAATTTGGTTTCCCCAGTCTATATGCAGATTAAAGTCCCCCATGATTATTGTATTACCTTTGTTACATGCACCTCTAATTTCCTGATTCATACTGTGCCTTACATTACCACTACGGTTTGGGGGCCTATAAACAATTCCTACCAATGTTTTCTGCCCCTTGCTGTTTCTTAGCTCCACCCAAACTGATTCTACTTCTGGATTTCCCGAGCTAAGATCCTTTCCCTCTACTGTCTTTATCCCATCCTTTATTATCAGGGCTTCCTCTTCTCCTTTTCTATTTTGCCATCTCTTCTAAAAGTTATGTATCCTGAAATATTTAGTTCCCAACCGTGGTCACTTTACAACCACGTCTCCGTAATGGCTATTAGATGAAACCTATTAATTTCTATCTGTTCTACTAATTCAGCTATTCTGTTGAGAATTCTTTGTCCATTAAGATATAGTGCCTTTAGCTTGACTTTCTTCTATTTTTCCTTGATGTCTCCTTAGTCCGTAATGCCTTATTACCTTTGTTACTCTCTCTGTCTCTTCCTGACCCACTCTGCTTATTGTTATCCAAAACTCAGCTTCAGAGCCTTGACATGTCTCTTGTTGCTTTTTCTCTCTATCTAAACCGTGCTGTACTTTCCTGGATCTCCCCACCCAGCCTTCAATAGTTTAAAGCTCTGTTTACTGCCTTAGTTATTCGATTCACCAGGACACTGGTTCCTGCCCAGCTCAAGTGGAACCCATGGCAAGGGAACAGCTCCCTCTTTGCCCAGTGCTGGTGCCAGTGTCTGTAAAGAAAAACCCCTGCCTCCCACACCACTCTTTGAACCATGCATTTACTGTTCTAATCTGCTTATCCCTGTAACAATTAGTGTGGGGTTCAAGTAACAATCCAGAGATTATTACCTTTGAGGTTCAGCTTTTTCATTTGGACCCCAACTCCTCCATCTCTTTCAGCAGAACCTAGTCCTACCTATGTCATTGGTCCCTACATGGTCCACGACAACTGCATCCTCCCTTTCCCACTCCAAGGTCTGACTCTGATCTGCCCCAGGGAGGGGGGCAGTGAGTGATGTCCCTGTGGGGTGCAGTATGTTCAGTGTCTGACCCTGAGCTGCCCCAGGGAGGGGGGCAGTGAGTGATGTCCCTGTGGGGTGCAGTATGTTCAGTGTCTGACCCTGAGCTGCCCCAGGGAGGGGGGCAGTGAGTGATGTCCCTGTGGGGTGCAGTGTGTTCAGTGTCTGACCCTGAGCTGCCCCAGGGAGGGGGGCAGTGAGTGATGTCCCTGTGGGGTGCAGTGTGTTCAGTGTCTGACCCTGAGCTGCCCCAGCGAGGGGGGCAGTGAGTGATGTCCCTGTGGGGTGCAGTATGTTCAGTGTCTGACCCTGAGCTGCCCCAGCGAGGGAGGCAGTGAGTGATGTACCCTGTGGGGTGCAGTATGTTCAGTACCTGACCCTGAGCTGCCCCAGGGAGGGGGGCAGTGTGTGATGTCCCTGTGGGGTGCAGTGTCTGACCCTGAGCTGCTCTCGTTCCTCCTGCTCGAGGGGGCAGTCACGCTCCTCTCAGTCGGAGTTAATTGGAGGGACAGCGTCATCTACTGGACACCGGAGGTATTTCAAGGCACATCATGTCCAGCGCCATCCCAGAGAAATTCAAAGCCAACCTGCAGATTCCATTAATTTTATCAATTGTTTAACAAAGTTTAGCTCAATTTGTTGCAGCTTTCAGTACTTGAAGAAATCCCTTTAAAGAGTGAAGTATAGATGTCTCCACAAGATCCTGCAAATCCCCTGGGAGGACAGGCGCTCCAACAGCGATGTCCTCGACCAGCTAACATCCCCAGTATTGAAGCACTGACCACACTCGATCAGCTTCGCTGGGCAGGCCACATAGTACACATGCCAGATACAAGACTCCCTAAGCAAATGCTTTATGCGGAGCTCCTCCATGGTAAACGAGCCAAAGGAGGACAGCGGAAACATTATAAGGACACCCTCAAAGCCTCGTTGTTAAAGTGCGACATCACCACTGACACCTGGGAGACCCCGGCGGCAGACCGCCCGAGGTGGAGAAAGTACATCCAGGAGGACGTTGAGCTCTTCGAGTCTAGATTCCATGGAACATTTTTTCCTCTCTTGTTACATAGAAAGATAGAAAATAGGTGCAGGAGTAGGCCATTCGGCCCTTCGAGCCTGCACCACTATTCAATAAGATCATGGCTGATCATTCACCTCAGTACCCCTTTCCTGCTTTCTCTCCATACCCCTTGATCCTTTTAGCCTTAAGAGCCATATCTAACTCCCTCTTGAATATATCCAATGAACTGGCATCAACAACTTTCTGCAGTAGAGAATTCCACAGGTTAACAACTCTCTGAGTGAAGAAGTTTCTCCTCATCTCAGTCCTAAATGGCTTACCCCTTATTCTTCCTCCAAAGCTGTAAATCACTGTCCTATGCACTCTCCGTCCTCCCTGTGCTGAAATTCAAACACATCGCACGTCTGAAGACAGCGTATCCTGCACTCCCAGTTTTCACCATCAACTCTGTCTGGGTTCAGTCCCACACTCACTAGTTCCCCTCCCCTGAAAGTGCTAACTCTGGCTGGGTTCAGTTCTACACCCACTGGTTCCCCTCCCCTGAAGGTGCTGACTCTGGCTGGGTTCAGTTCTACACTCACTGGTTCCCCTCCCTCTCCTCCCCTGAAGGTGCTGACTCTGGCTGGGTTCAGTTCTACACCCACTGGTTCCTCTCCATCTCCTCCCCTGAAGGTGCTGACTCTGGCTGGGTTCACTGGGACCCTGTAGCCCGCCCATACTTTGCTCTTTTGCAAAGATGGCCACGCATGCGCTCTACATCTCGATGAATCTCGGTGGCGACGCATAAACCTGCAGCTTTCCTATAATAATAACTTTTATTTATATAGCACCTTTAACGTAGTACAATGTCCCAAGGCACTTCACAACAGTGTTACAAGACCAGTTAGCCTAACATTTGTCGCAGGACATTTGGAAAAGCATAATTCAGTCAAGCAGAGTTAGCATGGTTTTTCTCCTGCTATGGCCCCAGCTTCTGATACACACTTATGTTTATAGATTCTGTCCCTTCCTGTTACATTTTTGTTTCCCCCAATGCTACCCTGCTCTATTGCCTTCACCTTGTTCTTTGAGCTTTTAGGTTTCTGCTCACCTGAACCCTACCCACCACTGATTAATAAAGCTCTCTCTGCAGCCCTAGTTATTCGGTTCACCAGGACTCTAACCCCAGCACATTCCAAGTGGAGTCCATCCCAAGTATAATGTGGGAAAGTGTGAGGTTGTCTGCTTTGGCAGAAAAAATAAAAAAGCTAATTATTATTTAAATGGAGAAAAATTGCAAAAGTGCTGCAGTACAGAAGGACCTGGGGGTCCTTGTGCATGAAACACAAAAAGTTAGTATGCAGGTACAGCAAGTCATCAGGAAGGCAAATGGAATGTTGGCCTTTATTGCAAGGGGATAGAGTATAAAAACAGAGAAGTCCTGCTACAACTTTACAGGGTATTGGTGAGGCCACAGCTGGAGTACTGCATGCAGTTTTGGTCTCATTATTTAAGAAAGGATATACTTGCACTGGATAAGATAAGATTCACTCGGTTGATTCCGGAGATGACGGGGTTGACTTATGATGAGAGGTTGAGTAGGTTGGGCCAATACTCATTGGAGTTCAGAAGAATGTGAGGTGGTTTTATTGAAACATATAAATTATGAGGGGGCTCGACAAGGTGGATGCAATGAGGATATTTGCACTCATAGGGGAAACTAGAACTAGGGGACATAGTCTCAGAATTAGGGGTCACCCATTTAAAACTGAGATGAGGAGGAATTTATTCTCTCAGGTGGTTGTAAATCTGTGGAATTCTCTGCCCCAGAGAGCTGTGGTGGCTGGGCCATTAAATATATTTAAGACGGAGATAGACCGATTTTTTGTGCGATAAGGGAATAAAGGGTTATGAGGTGCGGGCAGGGAAGTGGAGCTAAGTCCATGATCAGATCAGACATGTGCTTACTAAATGGCAGAGCAGGCTCGAGGGGCCAAGTAGCCTACTCCTGCTCCTATTTCTTATGTTCTCATTACATAGTACCAGATCTAAGATAGCTTGCTCCCTGGTTGTTTCCACAAAGTACTGTCAAGGAAACTATCCCAGATACACTCTCTGAATTCTTCGTCAAGGCTATCTTGGCCAATTTGATTTGTTCAATCAATATGAAGATTAAAATTGCCCATGATTATTCCGGTTCCTTTTTTTACAAGCCTCCATTATTTCTTGATTTATACTCCATCCAACAGTTTAGTTACTATTAGGGGGCCTATAGACTACGCCCACCAGTGAGTGTAGTATTTATTCTGTATCTGTCAGTCTCTGGTTAGCGAATGTGGCTTTTCCTTTATACCTGTAAGTTTATGGTATGGAAGGGAGGTTTTCACTCTGTACCTGTCAATTACTTGTAAGTGAGTGTGGGTTTCATTCTGTATCATTCATTCTCTGGTATGTGAGTGTTGGATTTACACAGTCCTCGTCATTTTCTGATATGTGAGTGTGGGTTTTACCTGTGTCTGTTTCTGATATTTGTGTGTGGGTATTACTTTATCTCTCAGGCTATGGTATGTGAGTGTGAATTTTACTCTGTATATAACAGTTTTCGGAGTGAGTTTGGATTTCACACTATACTTGTCAGTCTCTGGTATATGTGTGGATTGTATCGGTAAATTTCAATCTCTGGTAGGTGAGTGTGGGTTTTACTCTCGGTCAGTTTCAGGTAATGTGTGCTTCTGTCTGTACCTGTCTGTTTCTGGTATTTGAATGGGGCTTCATTCTGTACCTTTCAGTTTTTCTGATGTGAATGTGGGCTTTAATCTGTACCTGTCAGTTTCTGGTATGTGAGTGTGGGTTTTATTCTGTATTTGTCAGTCTATGGTACGTGAGTGTGGGTTTTACTCTGTATCCATCAGTCTATAGTATGTGAGTGTGGTTTTACTCTTATCCATCAGTCTATGGTATGTGAGTGTGTGTTTTACTCTGTATTTGTCAGTCTATGGTATGTGAGAGTGGGTTTTACTCTATCTGTCAGTCTCTGGGATTTGAGTGTGAATTTTTCTCTGTATCTGTCAGTTTCTGGTATATGGATTTGGGTATTATCTGCAAGTGTTAATCTCGGTAACATGAATGTGTATTTTTGTCTGTATCTTTCACTCTCTGGGAAGTGAGTGTGCGTTTCATTCTGTAGCTATCCGTTTATGATATTTGAGTAAGGGTTTTAATCAGTACCTGTAGGTTTCTGTTATGGGAGTGTGGTTTTTAATTTGTATTTGTCAGTCTCTGGAATGTGAGTGTCCGTATTACTCGATCTATCGGTCTCTGGAATGTGAGTGTGGGTATTACTCTGTATCTATCAGTCTCTGGAATGTGAGTGTAGGTATTACTCTGTATCTATCAGTCTCTGGAATGTGAGTGTGGGTATTACTCTGTATCTATTGGTCTCTGGAATGTGAGTGTGGGTATTACTCTGTAATTAGCAGTCTCTGGAATGAGAGTGTGGGTATTACTCTGTATCTATCAGTCTCTGGAATGTGAGTATTACTCTGTATCCATCAGTCTCTGGAATGTGAGTGTGGGTATTACTCTGTATCTATAAGTCTCTGGAATGTGAGTGTGGGTATTACTCTGTATCTATCAGTCTCCGGAATGTGATTGTGGGTATTACTCTGTATCTATCAGTCTCTGGAATGTGAGTGTGGGTATTACTCTGTATCTATCAGTCTCTGGAATATGAGTGTGGGTATTACTCTGTATCTATCGGTCTCTGGAATGTGAGTGTGGGCATTACTCTGTATCTATCAGTCTCTGGAATGCGAGTGTGGGTATTACTCTGTATCTATCGGTCTCTGGAATGCGAGTGTGGGTATTACTCTGTATCTATCGGTCTCTGGAATGCAGAAGTGTTTTTTTTCTGTACCTCTCAGTTTCTGGTGTGTGACTGGAGTTCACTCTAACTATCTGTCCCTGGTATGTGAGTGTGAGTATTTGTCTGTAGCTGTAAGGGCCTGGTAGGAGAGTGTGGGTTTCACTCTCAATCAGTCAGACAATCTCAGGTATTGGAGGTGATTGTGATTCTTTCTCAATCTGTCATTCAATGTGTCTGAGCGTATGAATCATTATGTTAATCCCAGTCTCTGGTACTGTTTGAGAGTGTGGGATTAATTCTGTAGCTGTCAGTTTCTGTTACTGTTTGAGAGTGTGGGATTGATTATGTATCTGTTAGACTGGTGATGTGTGTGAGTGTGGTATTGATTATGTATCTGTTAGACTGCTGATGTGAGAGTGTGGGATTGATTATGTATCTGTTAGACTGGTGATGTGTGAGAGTGTGGGATTGATTATGTATCTGTTAGACTGGTGATGTGTGTGAGTGTGGGATTGATTATGTATCTGTTAGACTGGTGATGTGCGAGAATGTGGGATTGATTATGTAATTGACAGTCTCTTGTACTGAGCTATTCTTGCTCTGTGTGTCCGTTGGATTTGGTTCCTTCTCCACCTGCTGTAGGCGGATGATAGTTTGCGATTATCGATGACTGTCTCAGGAGGAGGTTTGGTTCAGGCCATTACCTCTGTTTCTCTGCTCTTGTATGATAGCTGTTGGGTTTGAGAGTCAGTGTACAGACACCAGTGTGGATTGACACCGTGTCAGTGTCTATCTGTTCATGTGTCTGAGTAAGGGATCTGCCTTTCAATGCAATATGATTGGACTTTGGAACAACATATTATTGTACTGCTCCAAGTGACTGTGGGATTCATAGCATAACTCTGGGAATTTGGATCATTGTGGGACTGACAGCTTCTGCTATCTGTGGCAATATGATTGCGGTCAGTTCTGTGTCTCTGCACTCTGAGAGTGATAATGTACTTACTGTGTGTGAGAAGGAGCTGCCTGCACTGTTCCTTGTGTTCTGGGTTGAGGAAAGATCAAATTTATTCTGGCTTGGTGAAGTATTTTGCTCTGAGAATAATAATAGGAGAACACTATTAGTTATGATATGGACAGGCAATGGAGAGAATACATTTATAATTCATGTGTTTGTGTATAATAAAGTAAAGTACCTGGAGAGAGGAATCTGTGATACAAACAGTGTCATTGTCCAATCTCACTGCAGTACAGCGGCACTCAGATTCACCACACCAGGTGTATAGGACGGTTCTATAGAAAGTTATCAGCATCCAGACACAACCCAAACCCAGTACTGGTCTATGAATGGGACCACCCGATTGGCACAGTCCAGGTTTATATCTCCTATTCCCATGGGACTACCTGTACATTTCTGAATCGCTTCCTGGAATATAACCACAGGTACCTGGGCTGTACAACAATTGTTCTCAGTCTATTGAAACTGAGCTGAGGGCCTGTGTCATTAACAGAATGTCATAGTTACCAAATGCTGATGTATCTGAGGGGGCGACAATGTATCTCTCGATCACCAGCAACATGGTTCTGGAGAATTCAACGCACCGAAACAAAATAACCCATTTTTGAAATGTCTCCTATCACATTCCTCTTTTGGTGTCTGTAGTAGATGCACTTTGTGAAACTCCTCACATCCAGGCTGTGTTTACACTGTTCAATGTCCAAGAACAACAGACACTGAGATTGGAACTGAATCAGGAACATTCACTACTGATTTGGGGAAAGAAAGCAGCAATGATTTGAAAGAGCGAGGTGATTTACTTTCTCTGTTAAACTTACACTGAACACACATAGCCCGAGAATGGGCTCCCCCTTCCCCCACTCACTCCATGTTCCAGAACTAGTTCCTGCTCCACTCTGCCTCTTACAGAAAGCCCCCGACTGCTGCTGAACTTACCCCGACTCAAAGCCCATCTGCGGACACAGTCCCAATGCGATGAGCTGCTGTAAGGAGGCTGCTGTTTGCTCCCTTACTCGGGCCCGGGATTTCTCCGCTCCCTGATGTGTTCAATGATCATCAGCCGAGCACAGAGGAAACGACAGCCGCTGACAGAATTGGGGGAGGGGAGCTCACATGAGCCCTTCCCGTCGGTTTAAACACTGTGTGGGGAGGGGAGGAGCAGCGTGTATTTAGCGCATGCTCAGACCATCTTTTTGTCACAAATTAAATTGGAAAAAATGGGATTATTTCACAAGTTGCTTTTATCACTAATTAAATGGGCCACATTGCGAGCATGTTAGTTATCATCCGAATTACTGAAAAAATGATTGTGTGAGCCTGACACTGGAGTACGAGTGACTAAACTATTTACTCATTCCGTCAGTCTCTGGCGTGTGTTTCCCTGTCAGTTTCTGACAGGCATGTATGGGTTTTACTTGCATATTATTGCTCAGATACATGAGTGTGAGTTTCATACTGTACCCGTCCGTTTCTGCGATGTGAATGTGGGATTCATACTGTACCTCTTTGTTTCTGGTATCTGAGTGTGTGTTTTATTCTGTACCTGTCGGTTGTTGTGAAGTGAATGTGAGATTTATTCTGTACCTGTCAGTCTCTGCTATGTGAGTTGGGATTTATTGTGTACCTGTCAAATTTTGAGATGTGAGTTTGGGTTTTATTGTCTACCTGTCAATTTCTTATATGTGAGTGTGGGTTTTATTGTGTACCTATCAGTTTCTGATATGTGTGAGTGTGCGTTTTATTCTATATCTATCAGTTTCTGGTGAGTGTGGTCTTTATCTGTATCGGTCAGTTTCGGTTATGTCTGTGTGTGTTTTATCATGTACCTGTCAGTTTCTGATATGAGTGTGTGTACTTTAACCTGTATCGTCAGCTTCTGGTATGTGAGTGTGGATATTGACCAGTATCCATCAGTTTTTCAGATTGGAGTATGGATTTTATTCTGTACCTGTCAGATTCCGGTATGGGAGTATGGGGTTTAATCGAGACCTGTCATTTTCTGATGTGTGACTGTGGTTTTAATCTGTACCTGTCAGTTTCTGGTATCTAAGTGTGGATTGCATTCTGTACCTGTCAGTTTCTGCTATGTGAATGTGGGTTTTATTCTGTTACTGCTGTGTGAGTGTAGGAATTAATATGTACCTGTCAGTTTCTGAGATGTCATTGTGTTTTTTTCTGTACCTGTCAGTTTGTGGTAGAAGTGTGGGGTGTCAGTTTCTGGTATCTGCGTGTGGATTTTTACCTTTATATGTCAGTTTGTGCAATGTGAATGTGGGATTCATTCTGTATCTCTCATTCTGGGGTGTGTGAGTGTGTGTTTCCTCTGTACCTGCCAGTTTCTGGTATGTGTGTGTGGAATTTATTCTGCACCTGTCAGTTTTTGTATCTGTGTGTTGGTTTTATTCTGTATCTGTCAGTTTCTGGTATGTGAGAATGTGTTTTATCCTATATCTGTGAAATTTACAGATCAGAGATGAACTCAACAGACAAAAGTTTTTCATTATATTGGACAAATGCGATTCAGAAATATTTGGAGTAGAGACTAGCTATTAGTACATTATATAAACCATAACTGTCAGTGGTACAGTGTGTAAGTGTGGGATTCACTCTGTATCTGTCAGTCTGTGGTACAGTGAGTGAGTGTGGGATTCACTCTGTATCTGTCAGTCTGTGGTACAGTGAGTGAGTGTGGGATTAACTCTGTATCTGTCAGTCTGTGGTACAGTGAGCGAGTGTGGGATTCACTCTGTATCTATCAGTCTGTGGTACAGTGAGTGAGTGAGAGATTCATTCTGCATCTGTCAGTCAGGGGTACAGTGAGTGAATGTGAGATTTATTCTGTATCTGTCATAAATGCAAGTGTTTGTTGTTGCTATAGAAATGAAGCTTTTCAGTTACTTACGGTGGTTAACATTAACGCAGAAGAAAATGTCAGAAGCAGCCTCGTGGATAACCGTCGGCAAAGTGCTGTTCCTGCTGGGATCACGATTTGCTCGATGCAAACTTGGCTAATAACTCTAGAGGTGATGGAAAAGAAAGCAACATTTGGGGATGTTTGAGTGAGATGAGAAAACATAATCAGTGCGAGGAGCCCGATCAGAGAGCTGGCGGGCAAGAAGCATTGAGCTCCTGTTTACTGCCCGATGCTATTTCCAAAACAACGGGGAAGAACAGTCCTTGGATCTGGGAACTTGAGGAGGCCTTTCAGCACATGGAACTTGGAGGCAAATCATCCCTTTGAGCCTGTTACATAAGGAACAGGAAGAGGCCATTCAGTCCCTCGAGTCTGTTACAGTGGAATTGGAGGAGGCCTTTCAGCCCCTCCTGCATGTTATATAGGAACTGGAGGAGGACATTCAGCCCCTCAAGCATGTTAAATTAGGATCACAAGCAGGCCATTCAGCCCTTTGGCCCTGTGACATGGGAGCAGGAGAAAGCCATTCAACCCTTCGAGACTGTTATATCGGAACAGGAGGAGGCCATTCAGCTCCTCGAGCCTATTACATTTGGAACTGGAGAGGGCCATTCAGCTCCTTGAGCCTATTACAGTTGGAATTTGAGAAGGCCATTCAGCTCTTCGAGCCAATTACATTTGGAACTGGAGAGGGTCATTCAGCTCCTCGAGCCTATTACATAAAGAACTGGAGAGGGCCATTCAGCAATTGGAGTTAGAAAGCAATAGGATGACACAATTCTGCCCCTCAGGTCTGTTACATTAGGAATAGGACAAGGGCATTCATCCCCACGGGACTGTTTCATGGGAACGGGAGGAGGACATTCAGACCGGCGAGCTTGTTATATCGGAACTGGAGGAGGCCATTCAGCCCCTAGAGTCTGTTACACAGGAATAGAAGTGGCTATTCAGCCCCTGGAACCTGTTACATAAGAATTAAAGGAGACCATTCAACGCATTCTAGCCTGATACATAGGTACAGGGGGAAGTCATTCTGCCCCTAGAGTTTGTTACATATGAACAGGAGGAGGCCATTAAGCCCCTCGTGTTTATTACATTAGGAACAGGAGAAGGCCACTCAGTATCTCCAGTCTGTTAAGTTGGAACAGGAGGTGGACATCAGCCCCCTCAGGCCTGTTACACAGGAATAGGAGGAAGCCATTCAGCACCACAAACATGTTTAATTTGGATAACCTGTCTGTGTATCCACACACTGTGATAGGTACCGTACCTACTGTGTGTGAGAAGGAGCTGGTTACACTGTTCCTTATGTCTCAGGTGGAGGAAACTTCACATTTGTTCCGGTTCCTTCAATTCCTTGTCTGTAGGAGAAGGTATCTCTGATCATTCAAGAACAGTAGAGGTAGAAAAGACTAAAGTGATGAATGTAATCGTTCAATTAATATTTATTATGAACATTCGCAAAGGGAAGCCAGCGATACAAACAGTGTCAGTGTCTGACTCCACTACAGTACTGCAGCACTCGGCTTCTGCACACCAAGTGTGTTGGGCAGATTTACAGCAGTTTACTGACATCCAGACACAACCCAACCCCTGCCCTGCTTCAGGAATGGGACTACCCGATGGAGCACGGACTTTTACCACAGCTCAGATTGCTGCTCCCCTCTCCCAGGGCACTAACCGTTCAAACAAAAACAAAGATTCGCTGTTTAAAACATGTCCTTCACATTTCTCACCCGGTGCCTGCAATAGATTCTCTTTGTATAAATCATCAGTGTCCGGCTCTGCTTCCACTGCTCGCTGTCCAATGACAACAAACACGATGAGACTGGAACTAAAGCAGGAACGTTCACTACTGGTTTGCAGGGAGAAAGCAGCAATGATTATAAACAGCAGATCCTTCCCATTCTGTCTCCCTTACCCGGGACACACGCTGTCCACACACAGCCCGAGAATGGCCTCTCCCTTCCCCCACTCACTCCACGCACTGAGACCAGTTCTTCCTCCACTCCGCCTGTTACACACAGACCCCGACTCCGCCTGAACTTCCCCCGGACTCAGTGCCGATCTCTGAGCCCATCTGCCCAAAGCGATGTGCTGCTGTAAGAAGGCTGCTGCTCGCTGCCTTACCCCGGGGCCGCGGTGTCTCAATTCCCGGTTGTTTAAACCACCTTCTTCCAATCACTGAGTGAATGGCGCTCACAGGCAGGGCTGGGAGAGGGGAGGGCGCATGCGCTCTTCTGCTCACTGGAAATCGACACGGGGGCGGGGCTTATCCCCGCATTCGCAGCTCTCTGCAATAATTCGGCCTTTAAAAATCAAAGTGAACTTTTCCCGATTTACTTTTATCAGAATCTGAGCAAAGGAACTGGGCCTGGGGGACAAGGACAGAGAATGTTTAAAGCTGGGGGCCTTGCCCCTTTGAGATGCTCAATTTGGGATCATTCCGTGCAGGGTGTATTTCACTTCGTGAGCCCGTCTTCACAAAGCAATCCTGCAGAAACATCGGAGGGACGGGGGGGGTAGGAGTGTTTGTTGGGACTGTGCAGGAGTTAATATCTGACAGAAACTGTCCCAGTTTAGTTTAATCAGAGTGAAACACTCAGTCACTGAGAGTAATACCGAACGACCCTGAGCTGCAAGATTACAGGGAGCGCAACAGGCAAGCGAGGGTTAAATATGGGACCTTGTTTCTCTCACTCTCTGACACTGTCCCGCAGTGTGGGATTAATAATGTGTTTGTCTGTGGTACAATATCAGTGAGAGAGGGGACTGCATCTTCTGTCTCTCCAATGGGATCTTTCAGGATAAAACCGGACCTCACAGATCAGTCTGGAACTGATACTGTGCATGTTTCTGTGTCTCACCGCCCTGCCTCCCCTGTCTCTCTCTCTCTCAGCCCACTCTCTCTCTGCCGCTATCCCCCTTTCTCTTGAACTGTCTGTTAAGGCGGGATTCTGTTATTTAGCGCGATGTGGAAACACTGTTGGAAGTACAACAGTGAGAATGTTTCTGTTTCTCTCTCTGGTGCAATACATGACGGTGTGGCACTGTGACTGAGCGTAATATGGAGACACTGATATACAATGTAAGACTGATACTGTGCCTGTCTCTCTCTCTTTTCCGCTGATGCTGTACATGAATGTGTGATAGTATCATAGAGCGTAATAAGCAGACACAGTTAGGGAGTTTAAGACTGGTACTGTGTCTCTGTCGCTCTCTCTGATAGCCATCTCTGGGTGTTGAGTATGAGATGGATAGGACACCAGTTACAGTTAAATGTCCCTCCGTTTAGGAGGAGAGAGAGACACACAAAGAGGCTGGTGCGACGGTGAACACATAATTTATATTTTCACGTTAAGCAAACATATTTCTGCGTGCGAACAATACAACAACTTAACAGCAGATATAGGTTAAGCCAGCCTCTGCTGTGATTGGCTCCTGCCCCTGAATCTGGAACAGGCACTGTGAGGGGCGCCAGTCTCAGAGTGTTTAACACTTAGTGAGCTGGGAAACTACAACTAATCCCGAGAATCGGCAGCACAGGCCGAGCGGAGAGGAAACCCTGTGCTGGGAGCTGTAAATCTGGGACAGTTTGTGTTGTGAATGTGCAGATTGTGAACATTGTGTGAGCGAGAGTGTGTTAAAGGGACGGCCGGGTGAGACTAATGTCACTGTGTTTGTGTGTCCGTCTCATCGCCGGATTCCAGAGTCCCTCTTGTGTAAAATTCAAAGATTTCCCTGTCACAGGATCGCCCTGCTGCCCTGCTCAGGTCTAAAGTGGGAATTAAACGTCAAGTTTGATGTGATTTCAAATTTCAGTCGAAAAACAGAGAAAATGTCCGCGATCGGGTGAGAGAGCGCGATCAGTGCAGCAATGAAACGGGTTTAAATCCAAATTGCTGCCTTCAATTCGGATGAAACTTTTTCGACAACAAACATCCCGGTCTTCGGGACAGAAAGAGACCAGTCTGGGACTCTGGAGGGCCCGGGTTGAATTGGAATCGGACAGTTAATGAGGAGAGAGAAACACAGAGAGGCTGGAGGGGCGGCGAGCTGACAGCAGGATGTCTCCGCCCCGTCCGCTCGCTGCCTTTAAGTTGCTCTGTGCCGCCGCCTCCCGTTTCATTTCTGACCGATCTCTGACTGTCAGAGAGATTTTCCACGGAGTCGCGGACATGACTGACACTGCAGCCGCCGAAACGGCTCCTCCTGCCGCCGCTGCTCAAACCAAGGCTCCCAGTAAGAAGAAGAAGGCGGCTCCCCGCTCCAAGCCAGCCGGTCCCACGTTGGGCGAACAGATCCTCAAGGTTGTGGCCGATGGCAGCGATCGCAAGGGGATGTCCCTGACCGCGATAAAGAAGGCTCTGGCGGCCAAAGGCGTGGATGTGGAGAAGCGCGGGTCCCAGATCAGGTTCAGTATCAAGAGGAATGTGACAAATGGCTTCCTGGTGCAGACCAAGGGCACGGGCGCCTCGGGCTCCTTCAAAGTCGCTAAGAAGGAAAACCAGGGGAAAGTGGGAAGGAAGGTGAAGAAACCGGCAGCCAAGAAATCTCCAGCCAAGAAACCAGCAGCCAAGAAATCTCCGGCCAAGAAACCAGCAGCCAAGAAATCTCCGGCCAAGAAACCAGCAGCCAAGAAGGCGCCAACAGTAAAAAAGACAGCGAAAGCGGCGGCTGGGAAGAAGTTGGTGACGAAGAAGACCTCAGGCGCAAAGGTAAAGGCGGCCAAAAAGGTGGAAAACCCGAGGGCCAAGGCCAAATCAGCAAAACCCAAGAAAGCAGCGCCCAAAAAGTAAATAAAAAGTGCAATTTGTAAACATCTGAACCCAAAGGCTCTTCTCAGAGCCACACACGCCTCTCAGAAAAGAGCTGATCCCCGAATCAAATGATCCCTGTCCCGGGGCCGGGCTCAGATTTCAGACAGAAATCATTGAACATGAAGCCAGGATACCTGGTGACTCGCTGATATTGGCTGCACCCACCCCTCCCCCCAGTGTCTGCAATAAAACCCACAGAATGGGATGTCCGGCCCGGGCCTCACTGTAACTGGGGATGTGTTCGGCTCCAGTCTCAGTTCCTGGTCATTGTCATTTCACAGATTCAGTGGGAGAGTCTGAGACGGTGATACTGGCGGAGATACCCCTCCTCACAACTCAAACCCCAAACACCACATTCTCCAAATCAGCTGGAATAAGGTGTTTGTAAACTGCTGAACCCGTCTCTGAGAGGAAGTGTGGGGAGATGAAATAAGGTCTGAGATTGACAGGGAAGGGGCTGTATATAGGCGGGAATATTCGCGATTGTTGATTGTAACGGGACTTTATTTAAAAGCTTCTGGTTCATGGAAGCCTTGAAGATGAATTCCGAGTCTGTAAGGGTTTGTGCGGAGCGCTGTGTTTCGGTTCTATTGTGGGAAAACGGTTTGAAATTGGCGGCTGCAGAAAGCTGGAGGCGGAGCTGGAAGACCAGAGGCCGCTCTCTGCTCTGTCTGTCAATCTTGACTCTGTCTCCTCCCCTTCCCGCCTCTCTCACTCTGCGCTTTCTCAGTCAGGTCGGCTCCGGCTCTATAAAATGGAGCCGGGAGGAGCTCGCTTCTCATTCAGCGGCTGTCTGAGTGAAGAATCATCATGTCTGGTCGAGGTAAAGGTGGTAAAGGACTGGGTAAAGGCGGAGCAAAGCGGCACCGTAAAGTGCTCCGTGATAACATCCAGGGCATCACCAAACCAGCTATCCGCCGCCTGGCTCGCCGTGGCGGTGTAAAGCGGATCTCAGGCCTGATCTACGAGGAGACCCGTGGGGTGCTGAAGGTTTTCCTGGAGAATGTGATCAGGGATGCGGTCACCTACACTGAGCACGCCAAGCGCAAGACGGTCACTGCCATGGATGTGGTGTACGCTCTGAAGCGGCAGGGCCGCACTCTCTATGGATTCGGCGGCTGATTAACTCGACCCTTCTCCCCCAAACACAACACAAAGGTTCTTCTCAGAGCCACCCAACGCCTCACAGAGAGAGCAGTGGCCTGGGGATGGGAGCGTGGACAATTTGGTTGGGAAATGGTTTTGGCTGTTTAATTAATGGAAAGAAATATTTGGATTTATATAGCGCCTTTCACGACCACCGAACGCCTCAAGACCAATCAAGTACTTTTGGAGTGTAGTCGCTGTAGGAATATGGGAATTATTAAATATTTTACAAGTATTGTAAATGTGAGAGATCAGAAATTTCGGCTGACAGTCACAATTACCGGGTGGGATACACAGTCCCCTTTACCCAGACATTACAGTCTTCCCTCACGGATAATTCCTGTCATGTGAGGTTTCTGTGAGAATCGGTTAAATGGGACGGCACTGGCGGGATCGATGCGGGACTTTATGTTTACAGGAAGCAGTGACCAGGGATTTATTCCCGCCCGGTACAGACCGATTAGGGAATGGAACAGAATTCAAACCGGAATGTTACAGAGAAATGGACTTGGTGACTTATAATGGGGCACAATCGCCGTTATAAAGAGCGGGATTTTTAAATTGCTGGCGGAAAATTAGAGTTTCTTTAATCTCTGTTGGTTGATACTGTGAAATTGGCGGGCTTTTTGAAATTGACCAACTGTCAGTTTCAGTTCAGCCAATCAAGGCCCAGTAATCCCCGCCCTTCATTTTCACTCTCGGTGCTTGGTTCAAACTTGATTGGCGGTCGGGCTGCAGCCAATCACAGCCCCGGGGCGGACCCTCACACACTTTAAAAGGAGGCCCCAGAGGAGGCTCCGCATTAACAGTCCCTGTGTCCCAGATTTTTTTTTGTGTTGAGATCCGTTCAGAAAATGGCCAGGACCAAGCAGACAGCGCGCAAATCCACCGGAGGGAAAGCTCCTCGCAAACAGCTAGCGACCAAAGCGGCCCGGAAGAGCGCTCCCGCCACGGGCGGAGTGAAGAAGCCTCATCGCTACAGACCCGGCACCGTGGCTCTAAGGGAAATCCGCCGATACCAGAAATCCACCGAGCTGCTGATCCGCAAACTTCCCTTCCAGCGCCTGGTGCGGGAGATCGCTCAGGACTTCAAGACCGACCTGCGCTTCCAGAGCTCGGCCGTCATGGCCCTGCAGGAGGCCAGCGAGGCTTACCTGGTGGGGCTCTTTGAGGACACCAACCTGTGCGCCATTCACGCCAAGCGAGTCACCATCATGCCCAAAGACATCCAGCTCGCCCGCCGCATTCGCGGGGAGCGCGCCTAGACTCCCCCTGCCTCGGCTCGAAGCTTCAGCACCAAGTGCAACAACGGCTCTTTTCAGAGCCACCAAATCAGCAAAGGAAAGAGCTGCGATCTCCTGTAACCAGAGCTTCGTGTTGTTTATTAACCCATTGTAGGGACGGGCAGAGGGTGAGGGACTGATTACAGATCGTGTGTTTATATACCAGCTCCGTTCACATAGGAGTTATTGACGATTAACTAATGAGCCCTTTAATATTTTCAGAAACTGACATCGGCTTTGCGTCGCTCTGACCTCGAGTTCCCCGGGGCAGAGCACAGATTTCCCCATTCGGTGTTGCCGGAGAATGGGGACAGGCAGATCTGGGAAGCACTGCAATTGACCCAGGTCGTGTGTGTGTACATCGCTCGCTGCTCCAGTGCGGTCTAAACTGACTGGCTTAGTAGAGAAATACACAGCCCGGGAACGGCCGGAGCTCCCGAGAACAGAAGCAGCATTCAAACTATCTCAAACCAGACCAAAATTAAACTAGGCCCTTTTATTACTACATTAATTCATCACCGCCGACTCTCTAGTTTTCAGATAGACTAAAGAATATTTAAGGAACCGGTAGCGGTATTTATACAATTGTTGAGTGACAACTGTAGTTCAATTATTCGCTGTTAACTGGAAGAGTGTATCTGTGAGCAGAGAACCGTAATGCAGAGACTGGGAACTGAAAACTCCCCCATACGGATAAGTGGTAAGCCATTTAGGACTGAGATGAGGAGAAACTTCTTCACTCAGAGTTGTTAACCTGTGGAATTCCCTACTGCAGAGTTGTTGATGCCAGTTCGTTACATATATTCAAGAGAGAGTTAGATGCGGCCCTTATAACTAAAGGGATCAAGGGGTATGGAGAGAAAGCAGGAAAGGGGTACTGAGGTGAAAGATCAGCCATGATCTTATTGAATGGTAGTGCAGGCTCGAAGGACCGAATGGCCTACTCCTGCATCTATTTTCTATGTTTACAGGTCTAAAACAGACCAATCTCTAGGTACATGAATTAAAGGGCTCTGACTCCATTAAGACAGTAAGCAGCCCTTTCACAGATACTGTGGGTGGCTCTGAAAAGAGCCTTTGGGTTATTAGATTAAATCTTGTCCGCTTTATTTGGTCTTGGACGAAGTGGTGGTTTTCTTGGGCAGCAGCACAGCCTGGATATTCGGCAGCACTCCACCCTGAGCGATGGTCACCTTTCACAGCAGCTTGTTGAGCTCCTCGTCGTTGCGAATGGCCAACTGCAGATGTCTGGGACTTTGTGTTGTCGCGGGCCGCATTGCCGGCCAGCTCCAGGATTTCAGCGGTCAGATACTCGAGCACAGCAGCCATGTAGACCGGGGCTCCGGCACCCACACGCTCAGCGTCGTTCCCCTTTCGCAGGAGCCTGTGAACACGGCCCACAGGGAACTGCAGTCCGGCTCGGGAGCAGCGAGACTTGGCCTTGGCCCGAGCTTTAGCGCCGGTTTTTCCTCTTCCAGACATTTCCACAAGTTCAGACAAAGAATGAGAAACTCCTCCCACATCAGCCCTTCTTATAGCTTCTGGAGGGATGCAGAGAGCGAACCTGTGATTGGTCGCCCTGAAGTGGATTTCATTGGTCTTTTCCGCTGACCAATTACCATCTGTTTAGCCCGCCAATGAAAAGAGGGTGAATATTACTGTTCGACTTCCAACGAATCTTCAATTTCAAAAACCCCGGCAATAATTTTTACAATGCGGATTATGTTAATAAATTCACCATTAGCCAAAGATTTCCAAACACTTTTTATTTCCTTTTGTCGTATTCCATATTGCTTCCAAATTCCAGGATATTACAATTAAGATGAAATTCGGGCCCAGTTTCAAACGTTCTGTAACGGGACACATTCCAGCTCAATCTTTGTACAATTTGGGAATCACAGATCATGGATCGATCCTCCGCACAGGCGGGAGTGAGACCAGAACTGGGAGTTCTTCTGTGAAAAGAGAAGAGGGACACAGGGTTCAAACTCCCTGTTCTGGTCTCTGTAAGAACTCCCAGTCTGGGCCGTTGCACTCGGAGTCTCGGATTAATAAGCGGGTTGAGCCGAACTAGATTTTTTTTATATATTTAAAAGGGCTTGAGAGAGAATGAGGGGACTAAAGTCTGAGTTTCACCTCCTAAAATAAGATCATAATTCATTGGCAGGCGACCACGGACAGTGTGTGCAGTTTACTGGGAGGGAAATTCATCAGCGAAGTTAAGATTGAACCGGACAGTAAAACCGCTTATCTGAGAATTCAAATCTAAATCTACAGCTGGAACTTTAAATGTTGTCAAACACACTTGCTCAGGAAATAACTACAGTAAATTGAGTATAAAGGGTGATGTGTTTGTGCAGCTCTTTCAATGATCTTGTGGGTGGCTCTTAAAAGAGCCGTTGTGTTTGGGGTTTGTTCTGTCAGGACAGCGTGGAGTTTTACTTGGAGCTGGTGTACTTGGTCACCGCCTTTGTCCCTTCCGAAACGGCGTGCTTGGCCAGCTCCCCGGGCAGCAGCAAGCGCACGGCGGTCTGGATTTCCCGGGAGCTGATGGTGGATCGCTTGTTGTAATGGGCCAGGCGGGAAGCCTCACCCGCGATGCGCTCGAAAATATCGTTCACAAAGGAGTTCATGATGCCCATGGCCTTGGAGGAGATGCCGGTGTCGGGGTGAACCTGCTTCATCACTTTGTAGATGTAGATGGAGTAACTCTCCTTTCTCGACTTCCTGCGCCTCTTGCCGCCCTTCGGTGGCGTTTTCTTGATCACTTTCTTGGCGCCTTTCTTGGCAGTAACTGATTTCTTCTCTTCAGGCATCGCCTTGTTCAATCCGACCCAGACATGACGTAAACTCAGCTCGGAGCTCGTATTATATAGGCAGCCCCACACTCCGCCCACAGCCCTATGCTAATGAGGGATTGGTGAAGGCAACGATTGTGATTGGTTCATTCGCTGCGTTGTCAATTTCCATTGTTCTGTAATTCTCGGATTGGATATTTAAAGAGACCAATCAGATTTACTGCTCGTCACAATCTCAAATTCTTGAATTATGTCATCAGTTACATCCCCTCCCGAGCCATATTCTGTTATTTATCGATCTAGATGTCAACATGTTCGACAGACATTGACCGGTTTGTATCCGAGATTGCTTGAGGGTCACTTCTGGTCAGGTCTTGGGAGTCCTTCTGTGAGGGCAAAAAACCCTCACTGTCCTTCCGCCCTGATGCTGCCTTCCTCCCACACCTTTCTTATCTGTCACTGCTGTAACTATATTAGTTGTTTCAGTATTACCTTCACTGGAATATGCCGTACCTTCTGTGCCGTAAACGGCCTATTTCCCTTAGCACAAGGGAATTAAAGTAATTGGCAGGTTTAGAGGGGAAATTTCTTCACGCAGAGGGTGGGGTTCTGGAACTCACTGCCTGAATGGGTGGTCGAGGCAGAAAACCCACCCACCCGAAGACCACCTAATAAGACTGTGTTCTTCTGCCATCTGGGGAGTGCACCCCAGCAAAACACCCACCCAGCACTGTGAGGGAAGACCTGCCCTCACAGCTTCCCTCTTTCCCACCTCCTCACTCTCTCTCTCTCTCTGTCTCTCCCCTCTCTCCGAGAGCACTTTCCTCCTAATTAGAAAATCAAGACAACTGAGCAGAGGGAGCAAGGCCCCTCCCCAGTCGTTAACTAGGGGAGAGGTGTGCCTCATTAAGAGCTCCCTCTGCTCACATATTTAACAAGGCCTATTAAGACAATTAAGGTCTGTGACTCTGGGGTAAGTGTAGCCCTTAAAGGGACCCCGTGATGGCGACCCCATCCACGTCGGTGGCAGGGCCAGTTAAGACTTATGCGCAAGCGGCATCCGTAGCCACGGCGCTTCCTACGCCTCCTGCTGCCCTGCCACCATTTAGATTAATAACTAAAAAACATGGGGTCAAGAGCTACACTCACCCCACTATGAGCATCAAGGAGTGCGTGCGGGCGATGGCTGGGGTAGTCGGCCCCTCGGCCATAGTCGTGGCCTCCATGATGTCCAGGAAGGCTGTGTTCTTCCTGGGGTCGGAGCGGGCGGTGTCCCTGGCCCTGAAAAGGGGCTCATGGTGGGCGGGACATTCCAGCCGGTGGACCCTCTCGAGGCCACCGCGCAGAGTGTCATTCTTTCGAATGTCCCGCCCTTTGTTCCTGCTGAGCTCCTGCTCCCCCACCTACATCAACTGGATGAGGCAAGGTCGGGGATTAACCCGATACCGCTCGGCCTCAGGGAGACCAGCCTGCGTCACGTGTTCTCCTTCCGCCACCAGCTTTTTGTCCGGCTGGCGCGGGAGGAGACGACGGAGGGCACCTTCAACGTGGTGCATGAGGGGACTGCCTACCGCGTCTTTTGGATGTCGGACGGCGTGCGATGCCATGCCTGTAGGGAGGTGGGGCATGTTCGTAAGAACTGCCCCACCTCCAAGGTTGCCAAAACACCAAAGGCGGCCAAGGCTGGCGCCGCCGCCACCCCTCCCCCTAGTAGCCTCCGCGTGGGTGCGCGGACATCGTCGGAGGCCTTTGTCTTCATGGCCTCCGGCGGGGGGTAGGGTGAGCGTCCGGGCGGAAGGAAGGCATGGAGGAAGGTGAAATACCTCGAGACGGGTCCCCTCAGTGCGCCGGACAGCCCGATCACCACGCTCGGCCTACCCGTCGTCACCGGCAAGCGACCAATTCTGCAGAGAGGCTCGGGCGCGGGCAAGAAAAACAAAAGGGGGGAGCAGAGCGGGAGGCCTCGGCACACATGGAGGTCTCCCTGCCTCCGCATCCCCCTCAGACAAAAAAGGAGGTGCCGCTCCAATGAGGCAGAGGGAGAACAACATCCCTCCATGGAGAAGTCGATGCCTGCCGCATGTCCTGCGTCCCCCACCAGCGCCCCCAAACCGCACCGTAGGCGGGGGGAATCTGTCCCCAGGGAGGGTCAGACAGTCGAGGCTGCCCAGCCTCTGCCTCCCGGGGATGGCGAGGAAGATCTACCTGTTGTGGGGGCCTGGGGCCGGCGGAGGAATGCGTCGCCGCCGGGTCGGGCATCCCAGGGACTGAGGCGGGCGGGGCTGAAAAGGCCGAACCTGAGCCCGCCCAGCCAATATACAACATTTCCCGGGATCTGCTCGATCTGGCAGATAAAGAACATTTTTATAATTTTAAAGAACCTACACACGCTGGGCTGGGGGCTGGCGGGGGGGAAGGGGGAAGAACACCAACCCTCGCCCCCAACTTTGGAGCTGGGGGACTTGGAGGACCTGGAGCGGTTCTTCAACCAGGTCTCTCCATGTTCCCCGGTGCCTTCTGCTGCCGCTTCCTGACCCAGCATCACAATTAAAAGAGCCCAGTAGGGACTTCTCTGCCGACGATCCTGGGGGTGGGATCGGGGCTGAGCCAGGGGCTGATGGAGTGGCCGGGCCATTTGCTGTACCTTGGGTGGTTGATGGACCAGCTGCTGGCGGCGACCTGCCGGAGGGGGATGGGGACTCGGTGGAGGGCGCGGGTGAAGATCTGGAGTCCATCGCCAATGAGGTGGTGGATCTCCTCGTGCCCGCTGCTGAGTACCCCCCTCATTCCTGTAAAGGAGCTCCGGGACTTTATGATCCAGAGCCAGGGTCACCGCAACCAAGCCCACCTGCCCCTGGAAAAATGGTCCGAGCTGGCGCTCCTCATCAGGTCCGTCCGCGCTGCCTCTAAAACCATGGCTGCGGGTGGGCCCTTATCAAAGGCGCAAAGCCTTGAGCTGCGCCAGTTCAAAACGTTCCTCGCTGGGCTGCTGAGGGAGTGGAGGTCAACACATGACTCCATTCCCCCGCCACAATAGATTAAGTAAAGGTTGCACTGTGCTTTTGTCATGAAGATAACCATAGCCAGCCTCAACATCAATGGCGGCAGAGAGGCACGCCGTAGATTTAACAAAATTTTGCTCCTGCGGGAGGGGAAATATGCGGTGTGCGTTCTGCAAGAAACCCACACCATTCCGGGAAACAAAGCCACGTGGCTCCTGGAATGGCAAGGAGAGGTCCGCATGAGCCACCTCACTGCCACTTCTTGTGGGGTGGCCAACTTGCTGGCCCCGCATTTTCAGCCGGAGATCTTGGGGTCGAGGAGCACGTGCCAGGCCGCTTGCTGCACGTCATGGTTCACCTGGGGGACGTGCCGCTCCATCTCCTGAATGTGTACACCCCTCAGCCTGGCCCGCAGCAAATGCGCTTCTTCGAAGAAGTGTCCGCTCTTCTTGGCTCCGTCGACGTCGGCAACTGCATTGTCCTCGGAGGGGATTTCAACTGCACCCTCGAGGCGAGGGACCGCTCCGGTGCCCCGCAGTGCATGACAGTGATCGAGAAGTTGAGGGACCTGGTCGGGTCCTTCGACTTGGTGGATGTCTGGTGAAATCTCCATCCCGACTCCAGCACCTTTACTTGGGTGAGGCCTGGAGTAGGATCGTCCAGAATCGACCGCCTTTACGCGTCTCGGGCATACGTTTCCTATGTTCTGGCCTCCATGCGACCGGTGCCGTGTTCGGACCACCACCTGGTGTGGGCGGAGCTCGCTTCGCTCCGCGCGAGGACAGGGTCCGCGTACTGGCATTTTAACAACCAGCTGCTGGAGGATGAGCGGTTCCAGGACTCGTTCCATCTTTTCTGGGCCGACTGGAGAAGGAAGCAGGGGGGCTTCCCCTCCTTGAGGTTATGGTGGGACGTGGGCAAGGCTCACGTCCGTGTATTCTGCAAAGAGTATGCGAGGGGGTCGACCAAGGGTCGGGCGCCTAGAAAAAGAGGTGCTCGACCTGGAATCCCGTGTCAGTCACGTCGTCGAGGACCTGGCCCTGCGGACGGTGTACGAAGCGAAGAAGGCCGTGCTGAAGGACCTGCAGTTCCTCGGGTCCCGAGGCGCATTCGTGAGGTCGCGGATCTGGTTCCTGCGGGATCTGGACCGCAACTCCCACCATTTCTACTCACTGGAAAAAAGACAGGGTGTCCGTAAGCAGCTCTTGACGCTGCTGGCCGACGACGGCTCTCTCGTCTCGGATCCGGAGGGCGTCAGCAACAGGGCCCGAGAATATTGCGGGGCTCTGTTCTCTACGGAGCCGTCCAATGAGGAAGCGCATCGAGTTTTTTGGGAGGACCTGCCGAAGGTCGGCCCAGAGGAGGGCGAAAATCTGGAAGCTCCGCCCAGCCTGGCGGAGCTGACCGGCGCCCTCGACCAGCTCTCGAGGGGAAAAGCCCTGGGGCTGGACAGGCTGACTGTGGAGTTCCACAGGGCGTTCTGGCATGTCCTGGGGGGAGACAACACGCGGGTCCTGGGGGAAAGTCTGGCGACCGGGGAGATGCCCCTCTCTTGGTGCAGGGCAGTTATCGTCCTGCTGCCTAAGAAGGGTGATCTCCGCCTACTTAAGAACTGGCGCCCAGTCTCCCTTCTCAGCACGGACTACAAAATCTTCACAAGGGTGATGTCTGCTCGCCTTAGCGCCGTGCTGGACCACATGATCCACCCCAACCAGTCCTACACGGTCCTGGGCCGGACAATCCACGATAACATACATATGGTCCGGGACATCATCCATCACTCCCAGGAGGCTGGTCTGTCGGTCGCCTTCCTATCTCGCGACCAAGAGAAGGCGTTCAACAGGGTGGATCATGACTATCTTTTCGGAACTCTGCACGCTTTCGGTTTCGGGACGCATTTTGTCACCCGAATCCGACTTTTGTATGCCGCCACGGAGTATCTGATTAAGGTTAATGGGTCCTTGACGGCACTCCTTCGCTTTAGGAGAGGGGTGCGCTAGGGATGCCCCATGTCCAGCCATTTATATGCCATCTGCGTGCAGCCTTCCTGCCCCTCCTGCGGACGAGGTTGATGGGACTGGCTCTGCAAGGGCCGGGCATGGAGGCCGTCCTCTTGGCTTATGTCGATGATGTGCTCCTCATGGTAGAGGATCCCGTTGACCTGTGGAGGATGCGTGAGTGCAAGGAGATTTACTCGGCCGCATCCTCCGCCAGGATCAACTGGGAGAAATGTTCCGGACTCCTGGTGGGTCAGTGGTGGGTGGATTTCCTGCTGGAGGAGCTCAGGCCTTTTGCCTGGAGCACGACCCATCTCCTCTATCTGGGAGTCTACCTTAGCCCCGACGAGGAAGCCTGGCCGGCAAATTGGCAAGAGCTGGAGGCCAAGGTCACCGCTCGCCTAGAGCGCTGGACAGGACTGCTCCAAATGCTGTCCTACAGGAGTCGACTGCTAGTCATAAACCAGCTGGTGGCCGCCATGCTGTGGTACCGGCTGGTCACTTTGACCCCTCCCCCTGCGTTTGTCGCCAGGATACAGAAGAAGCTGGTGGACTGTTTCTGGAACAACAGGAAGCACTGGGTCTCTGCAGTGGTCTTGAGTCTCCCGCTTAGGGAGGGCGGTCAGTCGTTGATGTGTGTCAGCACCCAGCTAGCGACTTTCCGTCTTCAGACTCTGCAGAGATACCTTCACGTTGAGCCCCCTCTTAGGTGGTGTGCGCTGGCGACGTATTTCTTCCGCCAGCAGCACAGCCTCAACTACGACATGCATCTCCTGTTTGTGAGCTTGGGGGGCATCAGGACCGGCTTCCAGGGGCTGCCTGTCTTTTACCAGGAACTCATCAGGGTCTGGAACAAAGTCTCCACCAAGCGCAGCTCTCCACCGGCTGGAGTGGCGGCTGTCCTGCAGGAGCCGCTGCTCGGGAATCCGTACCTCCACGACCGAAGTTTCAGGTGGCAGTCCGACGAGAGGGCTGCGGCTGGCGAGGTGACCAGGGTCAGGGACCTGCTCAATGGCGGAGGAGCGGGCTGGATGGCGCCAGACATGCTGGTACGGCGCCTAAATTCGGCCGACGTCCACCGCGCGGCCGATGCCATCGAGTCGCTAAAAACAGCTCTGGGCCCTGACTCCGTTTGGTGTGTTGAGGAGGCTCAAGCACGTGAGGAGATCTCGTCCGAACTGACCCCAGTCCGGACGGAATTCCTCATCGGCGCCAAACCCCGGAACCTCCCTCGGACGCCGGCACCTCACAACTTGAGCCACCTCGGGGAAATCCCCTCCGTCCCTTTCAGTTCTGCATGGAGGGGGTCCTGTACGGGCTGCTCCTGCACACTCTCAACCTTGCCATCCTCGTCTGCTGTCCGGACACACCATGGCGTACCATCTTGCTGTCCGGAGGAGGCGGGGGTCCCCGATGGAGTGCACTCTATGCGGGAGTCCTCCCATTATTTATCGGGGACTTGGCCTGGAGGGTGGTACACGGAGCAGTCCCATGCAATAAATTTTTAAGTCGGTTCATGGGCTCCCAGGCCGCCTGCAATTTCTGCAGTCTGGAAGAGTCCGTGTTCCACGTTTTTAGTGAATGCACGAGGTTGCAGCCCCTGTTCCATTATTAAAAGGGGCTGCTCCTCAATTTCTGGCTGCACTTCAATTCCACACTCCTGATCTTTGGGCACCCTGTGCGGAGGGGAGCGGGTAGGTCCGAAGGCCTCCTTGTAGGACTGCTCCTGGGCACGGCCAAGGGTGCCATCAGCCGGTCCAGGCAGCGGGCGGTCGTTCAGCCTGACTGGCTGCCTCTCTTCCATGCTTACATCCGGGCCAGGGTGACCCTTGAGATGGAGCACGCGGTGTCCACCGGTACACTCACGGCCTTCCGCGAGAGGTGGGCGCCGGAGGGACTGGAGTGTATTGTCACCCCCGGCACCAAATTTTAATATGATTTTATATGTTTTAAAGTTTAATTTGTTTTAATTGCTGGGTTTTAGTGTCCCCCTCCCCTTTTATAGGGGGCACTTGTAAATTATGGTTTTTCTGCCCAAAAAAAACCCCACAAAAATAACCAAAAAAAAAAGGGCACGTGAAAAGTGTTTGGAGTGTCCCCCAGATCAGGGGGCACTTGGATTAATTTATTATGTTTTCCCCAAAAGAGTTGTGCCATAAACGGCCTATTTCCCTTAGCACAGGGGACATAAATTTAAATTAATTGGCAGAAGGTTTAGAGGTGAAATTTCTTCACGCAGAGGCTGGGGGTCTGGAACTCACTGCCTGAATGGGTGGTCGAGGCAGAAACCCTCACCACATTTAAAACTACTTGGATGTGCACTTGAAGTGCCATAACCTGCAGGGTTACGGACCTGGAGCTGGAGCTGGAAAGTGGGATTAGGCTGGATAACCTTTTGTTGGCCGGCACGGACACGATGGGCCGAAGTGGCCTCCTTCCATGCTGGAAGCTTCGATGATAAATGTCTATAATTCTGAAACTAAAAGGATATATCATCCATCGTGCATATGCGGATTTAAAACATATAGACCTTGGCGAAAATATCTATCTATACAGAACAAAATATAAATCAACGATATCTCCCTCCACCCCAGCCCCCTCCCCCACTCCCTGTGAGGCGGTGGTTGGCACTGAGACGAGCCTTTGCTTTGTGCTTGGGTGAGAGGGTCGCGTTGAATCCATAGAAAGTGCGGCCCTGCCGTTTCAGAGTGTACACCACATCCATGGCATTGACCGTCTTGCGCTTGGCTGCTCAGTGCAGGTCTAAACTGGCCGGCTAAAGAAGAGAAATACACAGCCCGGGAACGGCCGGAGCTCCCGGGAACAGAGCCAGCATTCAAACTCTCAAACCAGACCAGAATTAAATTAGGCCCTTTTAATAACAGCCGACTCTCTTCATACAGCTTTCATTGATAGACTAAAGAATATTTAAGGAACCGGTTGCGGTATTTATACAAGTTTTGAGTCTCTGACAACTGTAGTTTAATTATTAGCTGCTAACTCGAACAGTTTGGGTGAGCAGAGAACCGTAATGCAGATACCAGGAACTGAAAACTCCCGCATACAGGTCTGAAACAGACCAATTTATCGGTACCTGAACTGAAGGTCTCCAATAATACAGTAAGCAGCCCTTTCAGATACTGTGAGTGGCTCTGAAAAGAGCCTTTGGGTTATTAGATTAAATCTTATCTGCTTTACTTGCTCTTGGACGAAGTGGTGGTTTTCTTGGGCAGCAGCACAGCCTGGATATTAGGCAGCACCCCGCCCTGAGCGATGGTCACCTTTCCAAGCAGCTTGTTGAGCTCCTCGTCGTTGCGGATGGCCAGCTGCAGGTGTCTGGGGATGATGCGGGTCTTTTTGTTGTCGCGGGCCGCATTGCCGGCCAGCTCCAGGATTTCAGCGGTCAGATACTCGAGCACAGCAGCCATGTAGACCGGGGCTCCGGCACCCACACGCTCAGCGTAGTTCCCCTTTCGCAGGAGCCTGTGAACACGGCCCACAGGGAACTGCAGTCCAGCCCGGGAGGAGCGAGACTTGGCCTTGGCCCGAGCTTTACCGCCGGTTTTTCCTCTTCCAGACATTTCCACAATCCGCAGGTTCAGACAAAGAATGAGAAACTTCTCCCACATCTGCCCTTCTTATACCTTCTGGAGGGATGCAGGGAGCGAACTTGGGATTGGTCACTCTGTGGTGGATTTCATTGGCCGTTTCCGATGACCAATCACAGCCTGTTTAGTCCACCAAAGAAAGGAGGGCGGAAATTACTGGTTCCCAACAATCAGAATCTAACGATTTTTAAAATTCAAAAATCCCGCCAATAATTGTTAAAATTGCGGATTATGTTAGTAACTTCACCGTTAGCCATATATTTCTAAACAATTTGTTTCCTTTTGTCTTATTACATGTTTGCCTTGCAAATTCCAGCCTGTTACAATCAAGATTAAATTCGGCTTCAGCTTCAAACTGTCTGTAACGGGCGGGACTCAGTCCCCACTGATTCTGTAACGGGACACATTCCAGCTCCAGCTTTGTAAAAGTGAACTTGTTTTCACAGGAGCTGCTGTGGGGGTGAGACCAGAACGGAGAGTCCTTCTGTGAAAAAAGAGGGACAGAGTGTTCAAACTGCCCCTGTTCTAGTCTCTAAGAACTCCCATTCTGGGTTGTTACACTGCGGGGAGTCTCGGGTTAATAAACAGACTGAGCGCAATGGAATAAAACAAAACGTTAAAAGGGCTTGAGTGAGAATGTGACTGAAATCGGAGTTTCCTCGCCCCCCAAAATAAATTCGTCGGCAGGCGCTGTTAATGAACGGGTCTGAGAACAAAGTGAAAGCGACCAGGGACGTGTTTGTAGTTGACTCTGCAGGAAATTCTAGCGACACCAAGGTCGAACCCCTCAGTGAAGCTGCTTATGAGAATTCAAAACTAAATCGACAGCTGGAACTGTAAAGGTTCTCATACACAGTTGTTCGGGAAATAATTATAGTAAATTCAGTCTAAAGGGAGATGTATTTGTGCAGCTCTTTCAATGATCTTGTGGGTGGCTCTTAAAAGAGCCGTTGTGTTTGGTGTTTGTTCTGTCAGGACAGCGTGGAGTTTTACTTGGAGCTGGTGTATTTGGTCACCGCCTTTGTCCCTTCCGACACGGCGTGCTTGGCCAGTTCCCCGGGCAGCAGCAGGCGCACGGCGGTCTGGATCTCCCGGGAGCTGATGGTGCGGCGCTTGTTGTAATGGGCCAGGCGGGAAGCCTCACCCGCGATGCGCTCGAAAATATCGTTCACAAACGAGTTCATAATGCCCATGGCCTTGGAGGAGATCCCGGTGTCGGGGTGAACCTGCTTCATCACTTTGTAGATATAGATGGAGTAACTCTCCTTTCCTCGACTTTCGGCGCTTCTTGCCGCCCTTTGGTGGTGTTTTCTTGATAACTTTCTTGGCACCCTTTTTTGAAGCTGGTTTCTTTTCCTCAGGCATCGTCTTGTTCAGTCGGGCACAGATATGAAGCAAATTCTGCTTCCAGGCTAGCATTATATAGGCAGCCCCACACTCCGCCCACAGCCCTATGCTAATGAGGGATTGGTGAAGGCAATGACTGTGATTGGTTCATTGGCTGCGTTGTCAATTTCCATTGTTCTGTATCTCTCTGATTGGTCTCTTTAAACATCCAATCAGATTTATTGCTCACCACAATCTCAAATTCTTAAATGAGGTCATCAATTGCATCCCCTCCCGATTTGTACTCTGTTCTTTATGTTTCTGTTCTGCTCTCAGGTAAAAATGGTTAATGACGGCCGGACTTATGAGCAAGTTTCATTTACGTTTTTTCCTATATATATATCTGAACAGCAAACTCGCTGCTGTGTTTGTCGATCTAGATTTTTATATGTTCGAGACATTGACCGGTTTGTAACCGAGATTGCCTGAGGGTCACTTCTGATCAGGACTTGGGAGTCCTTCTCTGAGGGCAAGGGGCCCTCACTGTCTTTCCGCCCTGATGCTGCCTTCCTCCCATCGTTTAATTCAAAGCCTTTCTTATCTGCCACTGCTGTAACATGGATGTAACAGCATGAATTTATGAAGGGGAAGTCACGTTGGACAAATTTGCTGGAATTCTTTGAGGATGTAACGAACAGGGTGGATAAAGGGGAAGCAGTGGATGTGGTGTATTTGGACTTCCAGAAGGCATTTGACAAGGTGCCACATAAAAGGTTACTTACTGCACAAGATAAAAGTTCATGGGGTTGGGGTAATATATTAGCATGGCTAGAGGATTGGCTAACGAACAGAAACCAGAGAGTCGGGATGAATGGTTCATTCTCATGTTGGCAATCAGTACCCAATGGGATGCCACAGGGATCAGTGCTGGGACCCCAACTATTTATGATCTATATTAACGACTTGGAAGAAGGGACCGAGTGTAACACAGCCAAGTTTGCTGACGATACAAAGATGGGAGGAAAAGCAATGTGTGAGGACACAAACATTCTGCAAAAGGACATAGACAGGCTAAGTGAGTAAGCAATAATTTGGCAGATTGTGTATAATATTGGAAAGTGTGAGGTCATGCACTTTGGCAGAAAAAAATCAAAGAGCAAGTTATTATTTCAATGGCGAAAGATTGCAAAGTGCTGCAGTACAGCAGGATCTGGGGGTACTTGTGCATGAAACGCAAAAGGTCAGTATGCAGGTACAGCAAGTGATCAGGAAGACCAATGGAATCTTGGCTTTTATTGCAAATAGGATGGAGTATAAAAGCAGGGAAGTCTTGCTACAGTTGTACAGGGTATTGGTGAGGCCAAACCTGGAATACTGCATGCAATTTTGCAAAAGGATATACTTGCTTTGGAGGCAGTTCAGAGAAGGTTCACAAGGTTGATTCCAGAATGAAGGAGTTGACTGATGAGGAAAGGTTGAGTAGGTTGGGCCTCGACTCATTGGAATTCAGAAGATTGAGAGGTGATCTTATCGAAACATATGAGATTATGAGGGGGCTTGACAAGGTGAACGCAGAGAGGATGTTCCCACTGCTAGGGGAGACTAGAACTAGAGGGCTTAATCTTAGAATAAGAGGCCGCCCATGTAAAACTGAGATGAGGAGAAATTTCTTCTCTGAGGGTTGTGAATCTGTGGAATTCGCTGCCTCAGAGAGCTGTGGAAGCTGGGACATTGAATAAATTTAAGACAGAAACATACAGTTTCTTAAACGATCAGGGAATAAGGGTTTCTGGGGCAGGAAAGTAGACCTGAGTCTGATCGTATTAAATGGCGGAGCAGGTTCGAGGGGCCGTATGGCCTACACCTGCTCCTATTTCTTATGTTTTTATGTTCTTATGTTCTAACTACATTAGTTGTTTCAGTATTACCTTCATCTGGAATGCCCCGTAAATGTCTATGATTCGAAAACTGAAAGGATATTCTGTCCATCGTGTACATGCTGATTTAAAACACCTAACACCACAATATAGATTTTGGCAAAAAACATAACTATGCAGAACAAAATGTAAATCAACTATCTCGCCCCCGTTCCCCAGGTCACTGCTCTCTCTGTGAGGCGGTGGGTGGCTCTGAGATGAGCCTTTGTGTTGTGCTTGGGGGAAAGGTCGCGTTGTTCAGCCGCCGAACCCATAGAGAGTGCGGCCCTGCTGTTTCAGAGCGTAGACCACATCCATGGCAGTGACCGTCTTGCGCTTGGCGTGCTCAGTGTAGGTGACCGCATCCCGGATCACATTCTCCAGGAAAACCTTCAGTATCACGCGGGTCTTCTCGTAGATCAGGCCCGAGATTCGCTTGACTCTGCCTTTACCCAATCCTTTGCCTCCTCATCCAGTCATGGTGATTCTTTACTCAAACCGCCGCTGAATGTTAATCTCTCGCCTTACCCATTGTCAGTTGAGACTACCAATGAAACAAGGGCGGAAATTCCTGTCAATAGTCAGGCCTCGAACGATTTTTAATTTCAAAAGCACCGCCAATAATTTTTTTAAGTGCGGATTATGTTAATAAATTCACCATTAGCCAAAGGTTTACAAACAGGTTTTACTTCCTTTTATTTTATTCCATATTTCCCTTACAAATTCCAGGCTGTTCCAATCAGGATTAAATTCGCGTTCACTGTCAATCTGTCTGTAACGGACGGCAATCAATCCCCACTGACTCTGTAACGGGACACATTCCAGCTCAAACTGTGTAAAAGTTGGGAATCACAGATCATGGATCGATCCTCCGCACAGGGGGAAGTGAGACCAGAACTGGAAGTCCTTCTGTGAAAAGGGAAGAGGGACAGAGTGTTCACACTGCTCCCGTTCTGGTCTCTGTACGAACTCCCATTCTCGGTTTTTACACTGCGGGGAGTCCCGGGTCAATAAACGAATTGACCCGCAACAGGAATTGAAAAATAAACTCGAAAAGGGCTTGCGAGAGAATGAGGTGACTGAAATGTGAGTCTCATCCCCTAAACAAGCTCCTAATTCCTCGACAGGCGCTGTAAATGGGAACGAGCGACAAGGAACCGTGTTTGTAGCTTGAATGGCGGGAAATTCAACAGCGGCCTAACGTCGAACCGGACAGTGAAGCTGCTTATGAGAAATCAAAACTAAATCCACAGCTGGAACTGCAAAGGTTCTCAAACACACATGTTCAGGAAATAATTACAGTAAATTGAGTCTAAAGGGTGATGCGCTTGTGCAGCTCTTTCAGAGAGATTGTGGGTGGCTCTTAAAAAAGCCGTTGTGTTTGGGGTTTGTTGTCAGGACAGCGAGGAGTTTTACTTGGAGCTGGTGTACTTGGTCACCGCCTTTGTCCCTTCCGACACGGCGTGCTTGGCCAGCTCCCTGAGCAGCAGCAGGCGCACGGCGGACTGGATCTCCCGGGAACTGATGGTGTCAGATTCTGGTATGTGAGTGTGTATTTAATTCTGTACCTATCTATCTCTGGTATATGAGTGTGGCGTTTAATCTGTACCCGTCTGTTACTGGTATATGATTGTGGGGGTTATTCCGTACCTCTCAGTTTCGGTTATGTGATTGTGGGTTTTAATCGGTACCTGTCACTCTCTAATATGTGAGTGTGGTGTTTATTCTGTACCTTGTACATGGCCTTCTTCGACCTTACAAAGGCCTTTGACACTATCAACCACGAGGGTCTATGGAGCGTTCTCTTTTGTTTCGGATGCCCCCAAAAGTTAGTCACCATCCTCTGTCTGCTCCACGGCGAGATGCAGGCCGTGATCCTTCCCAACTGATCCATCACAGAGCCAATCCATGTCCAAACTGGGGTCAAACAGGGCTGTGACTTCACCCCAACCCTCTTCTCAATCTTTCTCGCTGCCATGCTCCACCTAACAGTCAACAAGCTTACCACTAGAGTGGAACTAAACTACAGAACCAGTGGGAACCTGTTCAACCTTCGTCAACTCCAGGCCAGGTCCAACATAAGAACATAAGAATTAGGAACAGGAGTAGGCCATCTAGCCCCTCAAGCCTGCGCCACCATTCAACAAGATCATGGCTGATCTGGCCGTGGACTCAGCTCCACTTACCCGCCCGCTCCCCGTAACCCTTAATTCCCTTATTGTTTAAAAATCTATCTATCTGTGATTTGAATACATTCAATGAGCTAGCCTCAACTGCTTCCTTGGGCAGAGAATTCCACAGATTCACAACCCCCTGGGAGAAGAAATTCCTTCTCCCAGAGGGTTGTGAATCTGTGGAATTCTCTGGAGAATTCCTTCTCCCAGAGGGTTGTGAATCTGTGAAATTCTGTGTCTGGCATGCGAATCCAAGATCACCCCAACCTCTGTCATCAAGCTACAGTTCGCAGACGACGCCTGCATCTGCGTACATACAGAGGCTGAACTCCAGGACATAGTCGACATATTCACTGAGGAGTACAAAAGCATGGGTCTTACACTAAACATCCACAAGACAAAAGGTCCTCCACCAACCTGTCCCCACCGCACAGCACTGCCCCTCAGTCATCAAGATCCACGGTGCGACCCTGGACAACATGGACCATTTCCCATACCTCGGAAGCCTCATATCAACAAGAGCAGACATTGATGAGGAGATTCAACACCGCCTCCAGTGCACCCGTGCAGCCTTCGGCCGTCTGAAGAAGAGTGTTCAAAGACCAGGCCCTCAAATCTGCCACAAAGCTCATGGTCGACAGGGCTGTAGTAATACCCGCCCTCCTGTATGGCTCAGAGACATGGACCATGTACAGTAGACACCTCAAGTCGCTGGAGAAATATCACCAACTATGTCTCCACAAGATCCTGCAGGTCCCCTGGGAGGACAGACTCACCAACGTTAATGTCCTTGACTGGGCCAATATCCCCAGCATTGAAGCACTGACCACACTTTATCAGCTCCGCTGGGCAGGCCACATTGTTCGCATGCCAGACACAAGATTCCCAAAGCAAGCGCTCTACTCAGAATGTCTTCATGGCAAACGAGCCAAAGGCGGACAAAGGGAACGTTACAAGGACACCCTCAAAGCCTCCCTGATAAAGTGCAACATCCCCACTGACACCTGGGAGTCCCTGGCCAAAGATGGCCCTAAGTGGAGCACCTCGAGTCTCATCGCCGAGAGCATGCAGAAATCAAGCACAGGCAGCGGAAAGAGCGTGCGGCAAACCAGTCCCATCCATCCTTTCCCACAATGACTATCTGTCCCACCTGTGACAGGGACTGTGGTTCTCGTATTGTATTGTTCAGTCACCTAAGGACACATTTTTAGAGTGGAAGCAAGTCTTCTTCGATTCCGAGGGACTGCCTATGAATAAATATTCTGTACCCGTTAGTCTCTGGTATGGCTGTGGGGTTAATCTGCACCTGTCAGCTGCTTTGTGAGTGTGGATTTTATTCTGTACCTGTCAGTCTCTGGTATGTGAGTGTGTTCTTTTTTTCTGTAACTGTCAGTTTATGATATGTGAGTGTGCATTTTATTCTATACATTTCAATCTCTGGTATGCGAGTGTGGGGTGTAATCTGTACCTACCAGTTTCTGGTATGCGAGTGTGTATTTTATTCTGTACCTGTCAGTTTCTGGTATATGAGTGTGTATTTTATTACCTGCCCATCTCTGGGATGTGAGTGTGTGTTTAATCTATATCTGTCAGTTTCTGGTATGTGAGTGTGTGTTTTAATTTGGACCCGTCAGTTTCTGGAATATATATGTGTATTTTATTCGATACCTGTCAATTTCTGATATATGAGTGTGCCGATTAATCTGTACCTGTCAGTTTCTGATATGAGTGTGAGGTTTAATCTGTACCTGGCAGTTTCTGGTATGTGAGTGTGCATGATATTCTGTACCTGTCAATTTCTGATATATGAATGTGGGTTTAACCTGTACCTGTCAGTTTCTGGTATATGAGTGTGCGTTTAATCTGTACCTGTTAGTTTCTGGTATATGAGTGTGTGTTTAAATTGTACCTGTCAGTTTTTGGTAAATGAGTGTGTGTTTAATCTGTACCTGTCAGTTTCTGGTATACGAGTGTGGGTTTAATCTGTACCTGTCATTTCTGTATATGAGTGTGGGTTTTATTCTGTATCTGTCAGTTTCTGGTAAAAAAAATGTGGGATTAATCTGTACCTGTTAGTTTCTGGTATTGGAGTGTTGGTTTTATCCCATAGCTGTCAGTTTCTGGTATATGAGTGTGGGTTTAATATGTAACCATCAGTTTCTGCTAAAAAGTGTGTGGTTTAATCTGTACCTGACAGTTTCTGGTCTATGAGTGTGGGTTTTAATCTATACCTATCAGCTTCTGGTGTGCAAGTGTGGGTTTTATTCTGTATATTTCAGTATCTCGTATGAATCTGATCTGTTTCAATGGTGAAACAGCATAGGATCCTACCGCTCCAGTGGCCGTAAGATTAACAATGTAACTCAGCCACTTCGGATCACTGTTGGAGTGACAGCTTCTGCTGTCTGTGATAATAGGATTGAGGCCAGTTCTGTGTCTCTGTGCTCTGTGAGTGATAATGCACTCACTGTGAGAAGGAGCTGCTTGCACTTTTCCTTGTATTCCAGGTGAAGGAAATATCAGATTTATACTGGCTCAATGAAGTATTTTGCTTTGAGAATAATACCAGAAAAATATTAGTTATGATATGGACAACTGAGGCAGAGAATATAAAATAAAGTTGTAATGAATGGAAATGTTTATAATAAAGTAAAGTATCTGGAGAGAGGAAACCATGATACAAACAGTGTCCTTGTCACAGTTAACTCAGAGACTAGGGTCCTGAACTTAAAGATAGGTAACTTCGATGGTATGAGACGTGAATTGGCTAGGATAGACTGGCAAATGATACTTAAAGGGTTGACGGTGGATAGGCAATGGCAGACACTTAAAGATCGCATGGATGACCTTCAACAATTGTACATCCCTGTCTAGCGTAAAGATAAAAAGGGGAAGGTGGCTCAACCGTGGCTAACAAGGGAAATTGGGGATAGTTTTAAAACCAAGGAAGAGGCATATAAATTGGCCAGAAAAAGCAGCAAACCTAAGGACTGGGAGAAATTTAGAATTCAGCAGAGGAGGACAAAGGGTTTAATTAGGAGGGGGAAAATAGAGTATGAGAGTAAGCTTGCTGGGAACATAAAAAGTGACTGAAAAAGCGTCTATAGATATGTGAAGAGAAAAAGATTAATGAAGACAAATGTAAGTCCCTTGCAGTCAGAATCAGGTGAATTTATAATGGGGAACAAAGAAATGGCAAAACAATTGACCAAATACTTTGGTTCTGTCTTCACGAAGGAAGACACAAATAACCTTTCGGAAATAGTAGGGGACCGAGGGTCTAGTGAGAAGGAGGAACTGAAATAAATCCTTATTAGTCAGGAAATTGTGTTAGGGAAATTGATGGGATTGAAGGCCGATAAATCCCCAGGGCCTGATAGTCTGCATCCCAGAGTACTGAAGGAAGTAGCCCTAGAAATAGTGGATACATTGGTGGTCATTTTTCCAACATTCTATTGACTCTCAATCAGTTCCTATGGATTGGAGGGTAGCTAATGTAACCCCAATTTTTAAAAAAGGAGGGAGAGAGAAAACACGGAATTATAGACTGGTTAGCCTGACATCGGTAGTGGGGAAAATGTTGGAATCAATTATTAAAGACGTAATAGCAGCGCATTTGGAAAGCAGTGACAGGATCGGTCCAAGACAGCATGGATTTATGAAAAGGAAATCATGCTTGACAAATCTTCTATAATTTTTTGAGGATGTAACTAGTGGAGTGGTCAAGGGAGAACCAGTGGATATGGTGTATTTGGACTTTCAAAAAGCTTTTGACAAGGTCCCATACAAGAGATTAGTGTGCAAAATTAAAGCACATCGTATTGGGGCTAATATATTGACATGATAGAGAACTGTTTGCAGACAGGAAGCAAAGAGTAGGAATGAACGGGTCCTTTTCAGAATGGCAGGCAGTGACAAGTGGGGTACCGCAAAGTTCAGTGCTGGGACCCCAGCTATTTACAATATACATTAATGATTTGGACGAAGGAATTGAATGTAATATCTCCAAGTTTCCAGAGGACACTAAGCTGGGTGGCAGTGTGAGCTGTGAGGAGGAAGCTAAGAGGCTGCAGGGTGACTTGGACAGGTTAGGTGAGTGGGCAAAAGCATGGCAAATGCAGTATAATGTAGATAAATGTGAAGTTATCCACTTTGGTGGCAAAAACAGGAAGGCAGAATATTATTTGAATGGTGACAGATTAGGAAAAGGGGAGGTGCAACAAGACCCGAGTGTCATGGTGCATCAGTCATTGAAAGTTGGCATGCAGGTACAGCAGGCAGTGAAGAAGGCAAATGGCATGTTAGCCTTCATAGCGAGAGGATTTGAGTATAGGAGGGAGGTCTTACTGCAGTTGTACAGGGCCTTGGTGAGGCCACACCTTGGGGGGGGGGGCATCAAACAGGAAATTAGGGGTGCGTGCAATAAAGGTGCAGCAGTTATTATGGGTGACTTTGATATGCATATAGATTGGGCTAACCAAACTGGAAGCAATACGATGGAGGAAGATTTCCTGGAGTGCATAAGGGATGGTTTTCTAGACCAATATGTCGAGGAACCAACTCGGGGGGAGGCCATCTTAGACTGGGTGTTGTGTAATGAGAGAGGATTAATTAGCAATCTCATTGTGCGAGGCCCCTCGGGGAAGAGTGACCATAATACGGTGGAATTCTACATTAGGATGGAGAATGAAACAGTTAATTCAGAGACCATGGTCCAGAACTTAAAGAAGGGTAACTTTGAAGGTATGAGGTGTGAATTGTATAGGATAGATTGGCGAATGATACTTAAGAGGTTGACAGTGGATGGGCAATGGCAGACATTTAGAGACCGCATGGATGAACTACAACAATTGTACAGCCCTGTCTGGCGTAAAAATAAAAAAGGGAAGGTGGCTCAACCGTGGCTATCAAGGGAAATCAGGGATAGTATGAAAGCCAAGGAAGTGGCATACAAATTGGCCAGAAATAGCAACGAACCCGGGGAATGGGAGAAATTTAGAACTCAGCAGAGGAGGACAAAGGGTTTGATTAGGGCAGGGAAAATAGATACGAGAGGAAGCTTGCAGGGAACATTAAAACGGACTGCAAAAGCTTCTATAGATATGTAAAGAGAAAAAGGTTAGTAAAGACAAATGTAGGTTCCCTGTAGTCAGAATCAGGGGAAGTCATAACGGGGAACAAAGAAATGGCAGACCAACTGAACAAGTACTTTGGTTCGGTATTCACTAAGGAGGACACAAACAACCTTACGGATATAAAAGGGGTCAGAGGGTCTAGTAAGAAGGAGGAACTGAGGGAAATCCTTATTAGTCGGGAAATTTGGTTGGGGAAATTGATGGGATTGAAGGTCGATAAATCCCCAGGGCCTGATGGTCTGCATCCCAGAGTACTTAAGGAGGTGGCCTTGGAAATAGCAGATGTATTGACAGTCATTTTCCAACATTCCATAGAGTCTGGATCAGTTCCGATGGAGTGGAGGGTAGCCAATGTAACCCCACTTTTTAAAAAAAGGAGGGAAAGAGAAAACAGAGATTTATAGACCGGTCAGCCTGACATCGGTAGAGGATAAAATGATGGAATCAATTATTAAGGATGTCATAGCAGCGCATTTGGAAAGAGGTGACATGATAGGCCCAAGTCAACATGGATTTGTGAAAGGGAAATCATGCTTGACAAATCTTCTGGAATTTTTTGAGGATGTTTCCAGTAGAGTGGACAAGGGAGAACCAGTTGATGTGGTGTATTTGGACTTTCAGAAGGCTTTCGACAAGGTCCCACACAAGAGATTAATGTGCAAAGTTAAAGCACATGGGATTGGGGGTAGTATGCTGACGTGGATTGAGAACTGATTGGCAGACAGGAAGCAAAGAGTAGGAGTAAATGGGTACTTTTCAGAATGACAGGCAGTGACGAGTGGGGTACCGCAAGATTCTGTGCTGGAGCCCCAGCTGTTTACATTGTACATTAATGATTTAGACGAGGGGATTAAATGTAGTATCTCCAAATTTGCGGATGACACTAAGTTGGGTGGCAGTGTGAGCTGCGAGGAGGATGCTATGAGGCTGCAGAGTGACTTGGATAGGTTAGGTGAGTGGGCAAATGCATGGTAGATGAAGTATAATGTGGATAAATGTTTATTTTTACCACCAAAGTGGATAACCTAAGAGATAGATTATTATCTGAATGGTGACAGATTAGGAAAAGGGGAGGTGCAACGAGACCTGGGTGTCATGGTACATCAGTCATTGAAGGTTGGCATGCAGGTACAGCAGGCGGTTAAGAAAGCAAATGGCATGTTGGCCTTCTTAGCGAGGGGATTTGAGTACGGGGCAGGGAGGTGTTACTACAGTTGTACAGGGCCTTGCTGAGGCCACACCTGGTGTATTGTGTACAGTTTTGGTCTCCTAACTTAAGGAAGGACATTCTTGCTATTGAGGGAGTGTAGCGAAGGTTCACCAAACTGATTCCCGGGATGGCTGAACTGACATATGAAGAAAGACTGGACCGACTAGGTATTCACTGGAATTTAAAGAATGAGAGGGGATCTCATAGAAACATATAAAATTCTGACAGGATTGGACAGGTTAGATGCAGGAAGAATATTTCTGATGTTGGGGAAGTCCAGAACCAGGAGTCACAGTCTCAGGATAAGGGCTAAGCCATTTAGGACCGAGAAGAGAACTTCTTCACTCAGAGAATTGTGAACCTGTGGAATTCTCTACCACAGAAAATTGTTGAGGCCAGTTTGTTAGATATATTCAAAAGGGAGTTAGATGTGGCTCTTACGGCTAAAGGGATCAAGGGGTATGGAGAGAAAGCAGGAATGGGGCACTGAAGTTGCATGATCAGACTTGATCATATTGAATGGTGGTGCAGGCTCGAAGGACCGTATGGCCTACTCCTGCACCTATTTTCTATGTTTCTATGTTTCTGACCTCACTGCAGTACAGCGGCACTCAGATTTTCCACACCAGGTGTGTAGGATGGTTTTATAGAAAGTTATCAGCATCCAGACACAATACAAATCCGGCACTGGTTCATGAATGGGATTACCCGATTGATACAGTCGAGATTTATAACTTCCTCTCCCACAGGACTACCTGTAAAATTCTGAATCGCTTTCTGGATTATAACTACAGGTACCTGGGCTGTACCACAATTGTTATCAGTCTATTGGAACCAAGTTAAGGGCCTGTGCAGTCAACAGAATGTATCTTAGGGAGCGACAATGTATCTCTCGATCACCTTCAACACGGTTCTGGAGAACTCAACGCACCGAAACAAAATTACCAAATTTGAAATGTCCACTTTCACACTTCTGTCTTGGTGCCTTCAATAGATGCACTTTGTGATACTCCTCACATCCTCACTGTCAAGCTGTGTTTCCACTGTTCAATGTCCAAGAAGAGCAGACACGTTGAGATTGGGAATCAGGAACATTTACTACTGATTTGGTGAAAGAAAGCAGCAATGACTTGAAAGAGTGCGGTAATTAACTTTCTCTGTTGCCTTACACTGTACACACACAACCCGGGATATCTCCGCTCCCTTCCCCCACTCACTCCATGTTCCCAAACTACTTCCTGCTCCACTCTGCCTCTTACAAACAGCCCCCGATACCCCGACACAAAGCCCATTTACGGACACAGTCTCTATGGATTCGGCGGCTGAACAACGTGACCCTGGGGCAGTTTGACTATTTTTCTGATCATTTTCTCACCAGATTGACAATCATAGAATCGTGGAAATTTACAGCACGGAAGGAGGCCATGTCCATGCCAGCCAACAGGAGACTATCCGACCTAATCCCACTTCCCAGCTCTAGGTCCGCAGGTTACAGCGCCTCAAGTGCACATCCAAGTACTTTTTTAAAACGTGGTGAGGGTTTCTGCCTCAGCCACCCTTTCAGGCAGTGAGCTCCAGGCCCCCAATACCGTCTGGGTGGAGAAATCTCCCCTCAAATCACCTCTAAACCTTCTACCAATTACTTTAAATTTATGCACCTAGTTGTTAACCCCTCTGCTCGGAAATAGGCCCTTTCTATTCACTATATCTAGGCCCCTCATAATTTTATACACCTCAGTCTCCTCTGTTTCAAGGAAAACAAACCCAGCCTATCCAATCTGTTCTCATAGCTAAGATTCTCCACTCCTGGCAACATCCTCGTAAATCTCCTCTGTACCCTCTCCAGTGCAATCACATCCTTCCTGTAATGCGGTGACCAGAACTGCACGCAGTATTCTAACTGTAGCCGAACTAGTATGTTATACAGTTCAAGCATAATCACCCCTGCTCTTGTATTCTATGCCTCAGCTAATAAAAACAAGCATTCCTTATGCCTTCTTATCCACCTTATCTACCTGGCCTGCCAGCTTCAGGGATTTGTGGACATGCACTTGCTTTGTTCTTCTACACTTTTCAGTGACCTACCATTTAATGTGTATTCCCTTTCCTTGTTAGCCCTCTCCAAATGTATTACCTCACACTTCTCTGGATGGAATTCCATTTGCCACTGTTGTGCTCACCTGTGCTCAATAAGATCACCTCACATTCTTCTAAACTCCAATGAATATAGGCCTAAACTGCTCAACCTTTCTTCATAACCCCTCATCTCACGAATCAACCTCGTGAACCTTCTCTGAACTGCCTCCAATGCAAAGAGACCAAAACTGTATAAAATACTCCAGGTGTGGTGTCACCAACACCCTGTACAGTTGTAGCAGGTCTTCCCTACTTTTATATTCCATCCCCCTTGCAAAAGAGGCCAACATTCCATTTGCCTTCTTAATTACTTGCTGTACCTGCATGCTAACTTTTGGTGTTTCATGTACAAGGACCCGCAGATCCCTCTGTACTGCAGCATTTTCTAATCATTTCCCATTTAAAAATTTGCTTTTATATTTTTCATACCAAAGTGGATAACCTCAAATTTTCCCACATTATACTCCATCTCCAAAATTTTTGCTCATTCACTTAGCTTATCCATATCCCTTAGTCGATTCTTTGCGTCTTCCTCACAAATTGCTTTTCCACCTATCTTTGTATCATCAGCAAATTAAACTACATTACTCTCGGTCCCTTCATCCAAGTCATTAATATAGATTGTAAATAGTTGAGTTCCCTGTGGCACCCCACTAGTTAGTTTGCCAACCTGAAAATGACCTATTTATCCCAATTCTGTTTTCTGTTAGTTAGCCAATCCTCTATCCATGCCAATATATTACTCCCAATTCTGTGAGCTCTTATCTTGTGCAGTAACCTTTTATGTGGCACCTTATCGAATGCCTTCTAGAAATCCAAATACATGACACCTACTGGTTCCCCTTTATCCACCCTGCTCATTACATCCTCAAAGAACACCAATAAATTTGTCAAGCATGATTTCCCTTTCATAAAACCATGCCGACTCTGCTTGACTGTACCATGATCTTCTAAATGTCCTGCTGCTACTTCATCAATAATGGACTCCAGCATTTTCCCAATGACTGATGTTAGGCTAACAGTTTCCTGCTTTCTGTCTCCCTCCTTTCTTAAATAGGGGAATTACATTTGCTGTTTTCCAATCAAAAATCCAGGATCCAGGGATTTTTGGCAGATTACAACCAATGTAGCCGCCATCTCTGTAGCCACTTCTTTTTATACCATAGGATGCAGGCCATTAGGTCCAGGGGACTTGTCTACCTTGTCCCCTCCCCATAGCCCCTTGATTATCCATTATTGGGATGCTTTTAGTGTCTTCTACAGTGAAGACCGATACAAAATATTTGTTCAAATTCTCTGCCACTTCCGTTTTCCATTATTAATTCCCCAGTCTCATCCTCTAAGGGACCAACTTAGCTACTCTCTTCCTTTTTATATACCTATAGAATCTCTTACTGTCTCTTTTTATATTTCTTGCTAGTTTACTCTCAATCTATCTCCTTTCCCTTTTTTCTTTTTTAGTCGTCTTTTGCTCTTTTCTAAAAAGTTCCCAATCTTCTGGCCTTCCACTAATCTTCGCAACATTGTATGCTTTTGTTTTCAATTTGATGCCATCCATTACTTCTTAGAAACATAGAAAATAGGTGCAGGAGTAGGCCACTCGGCCCTTCGAGCCTGCATCACCATTCAATAAGATCATGGCTGATCATTCCCTCAGTACCCCTTTCCTGCTTTCTCTCCATACCCCTTGAGCCCTTTAGTCGTAAGGGCCATATCTAACTCCCTCTTGAATATATCCAATGAACTGGCATCAACAACTCTCTGCGGTAGGGAATTCCACAGGTTAACAACTCTCTGAGTGAAGAAGTTTCTCCTTATCTCAGTCCTAAATGGCTTACCCCTTATCCGTAGACTATGTGCCCTGGTCCTGGACTTCCCCAACATCGGGAACATTCTTCCTTCATCTAACCTGTCCAGTCCCATCAGATTTTTATATGTTTCTATGAGATCCCCTCTCATCCTTCTAAACTCCAGTGAATACAGGCCCAGTCAATCCAGTCTCTCCTCATATGTCAGTCCAGCTATCCCGGGGATCAGTCTGGTTAATCTTCGCTGCACTCCCTCAATAGCAAGAACGTCCTTCCTCAGAATCGGAGACCAAAACTGAACACAATATTCCAGGTGAGACCTCACCAAGGCCCTGTACAACTGCAGTAAGACCTCCCTGCTCCTATACTCAAATCCCCTAGCTATGAAGGCCAACATACCATTTGCCTTCTTCAGCACCTGCTGTACCTGCATGCCAACTTTCAATGACTGATGTACCATGACATCCAGGTCTCGTTACACCTCCCCATTTCTTAATCTGCCACCATTCAGATAATATTCTGCCTTCGTGTTTTTCCCACCAAAGTGGATAACCTCACATTTATCTACATTATACTGCATCTGCCACGCGTTTGCCCACTCACCTAACCTGTCCAAGTCACCCTGCAGCCTTTTAGCATCCTTCTCACAGCTCACACTGCCACCCAGCTTAGTGTCATCTGCAAACTTGGAGATATTACACTTAATTCCCTCATCCAAATCATTAATTTATACTGTAAATAGCTGGAGTCCCAGTACTGAGCCCTGCGGCACCCCACTAGTCACTGCCATTCTGCAAAGGACCCGTTCATCCCGACTCTGTGCTTCCTGTCTGCCAACCAGTTCTCTATCCACGTCAGTATATTACCCCCAATACCATGTGCTTTAATTTTGCACACCAATCTCTTGTGTGGGACCTTGTCAAAAGCTTTTTGAAAGTCCAAATACACCACATCCACTGGTTCTCCCTTGTCCACTCTACCAGTTACATCCTCAAAAAATTCTTAGTTAGCCATGGCTGGTTCTTCTTAAGAGTCTTTCTTTCTCACTGGAATATATCTTTGCTGAGAGTTATAAAATATCTCCTTAAATGTCTGTCACTGCTTATCTACCATCTTACCCTTCCTTTGTAATTGCCTTTATTTAAGTTCAGGGCACGAGTACGAGACCCAAATTTCTCAGCCTCAAACTGAATTTGAAATTATACCATTTTATGATCACTTTTCCCAAGAGGATCCTTTACTATGAGATCATTAATTACACATTACCAGATCTAAAATAGTCTGCTCCCTGGTTGGCTCCACATCGTATTGTTCTAAGAACATCCCGAATACACTCTATGAACTCTTCCTTAAGGCTACCGTTGCCAATTTGATTTGTCCAATCAAAAAGATTAAAATCATCCATGATTATTGCAGTATTTCTTACAAGCCTCCATGTGTTGTTGATTTATATGCTGTCCTACAGTGTAGCTACTGTTAGGGAGCCTATAGACTACTCCTACCAGTGATTTATTTTCCTTATTATTTCTTATCTTGACACAAACTGGTTCTACATCTTGATCTTCTGAGAAGAAAAGGCTGGTGTTTACAACCATCTTCAGCCAGATGTGCCGAGAGGATGATCCATATCGGCCTCCTCCTAAGGAAGCCAGTCTTCAGCCAATTCGATTCACTCCATGTGATATCAAGAAACAGCTGAATGCATTGGATACAGCAAAGGCTATGAGTTCCGACAATACACCGGCTGTTGTACTGAAGACTTGTGCTCCAGAACTAGCCGCACCTCTAGCCAAGTTGTTCGAGTACAGTTACAACACTGGCATCGATGCGACAATGTGGAAAACTGCCACAAAAAGCAGGACAAATCCAATCTGGTCAATTACCGCCCCATCAGTCTATTCTCAATCATTAGCAAAGTGATGGAAGTTGTCACCAACAGTGGTATCAAGCGGCACTTACTCACCAATAACCTCTCACCGATACCCAGTTTGGGTTCCGCCAGGACCACTCGGCTCCAGACCTCATCACATCCTTGCTCCAAACATGGTCAAAAGAGCTGAATTCCAGAGGCAAAGTGAGAGTGACTGCCCTCGACATCAGGGCAGCATTTGACCGAGTACGGCATCAAGGAGCTGTAGTAAAACTGAAGTCAATGGGAATCTGGGGGAAAACTCTATGCTGGCTGGAGTCATACCTAGCACAAAGGAAGATAGTTGTGGTAGTTGGGGGTCAATCATCACAGCCCCAGGACATCGCTGCAGGAGTTCCTCAGGGCAGTGTCCTAGGCTCAACCATCTTCAGTTGCTTCATCAATGACCTTCCTTCCATTATAAGGTCAGAAGTGGGAATGTTCGCTGATGACTGCACAGTGTTCAGTTCCATTCGCAACTCCTCAGATAATGGAGCAGTCCATGCCTGCGTACAGCAAGACCTGGACAACATTCAGGCTTGGGCTGATAAGTGGCAAGTAACATTCACGCCACAAGTGCCAGGTAATGACTATCTCCAACAAGCAAGAGTCTAACTACCACCCCATAACATTCAATGGCATTACCATAACCGAATCCCCTACCATCAACATCCTTGGGGTTACCATTGACCAGAAACTTAACTGGAACAGCCACATAAATACTGTGGCAACAAGAGCAAGTCAGAGGCTGGGTATTCTATGGTGAGTGTCTCACCTCCTGACTCCCTAGACCCTTTCCACCATCTACAAGGTACAAGTCAGGAGTGTGATGGAATACTCTCCACATGCTTGGATGAATGCAACTGCGACAACACTCAAGAAGCTCGACACCATCCAGGACAAAGCAGCCCGCTTTATTGGCACCCATCCACCACCTTAAACATCCACTCCCTCCATCATCGATGTACCGTGGCTGCAGTGTTTACCATGTACAAGATACACTGCATCAACTCGCCAAGGCTTCTTCGGCAGCACATCCCAAACCCGCGACCTCTACCAACTAGAAGGACAAGGGCAGCAGGCGCATGGGAACACCACCACCTCCACGTTTCCTTCCAAGTCACACACCATCCTGATTTGGAAGCATATCGCCATTCCTTCATTATCGCTGGGTCAAAATCCTGGAACTCCCTCCCTAACAGTACTGTGGGAGTACCTTCACCACACGCACTGCAGCAGTTCAAGAAGATGGCTCCCCCCATCTTCTCAAGGGCAATTATGGATGGACAATAAATGCTGGCCTTACCAGCGACGCCCACATCCCGTGAACGAATAAAAAAAAGAATCAGAACCATCTGACCTCTCAAGTCGGCGTTAAAGATTCCATGACGTTATTTCGAAGAAGAGAGAGATTTCCGGTGTCCTGGCTCACATTTATCCCTCAACCAACATCACTAAAACAGAAGCCGTGAAAAGGCTCAAAAATGGGACAGTCGGTAACAGGACATCAATTAGCCTCCTCTTGGAGAAATCAAGGAATCGACATTGTATGTAGGAAACAAAGCTGATTTATTTGACAGTTGTTTGACAGAGGGTGCAGAAAAGATTTACACGAATGATTCCAGGGATGAGGGACTTCAGTTACATGGATAGACTGGTGAAGTTGGGGTTGTTCTTCTTAGAACAGAGAAGGTTGAGAGGAGATTTGATAGAGGTGCTCTAAAATCATGAGGGATCTGGACAGAGTAGAGAGAAAATATTCCCATTGGCGGAAGGGTTGAGAACCAGAGGACACAGATTCAAGGTGATTGGCAAAAGAACCAAAGGTGACATGAGAAAAAACTTTTCTTTAAGCAGCGAGTGGTTAGGATCTGGAATGCACGGCCTGAAAGGGTGGTGGAGGCAGATTCAATCGTGGCTTTCAAAAAGGGAATTGATAAGTACATGAAATAAAACATTTGCAGGGCCACGGGGAAAGGGCGGGGAGTGGGACTATTTACAATCTATATTAACGACTTGGAAGAAGGGACTGAGTGTAATGTAGCCAAGTTTGCTGATGATACAAAGATGGGAGGAAAAGCAATGTGTGAGGAGGACACAAAAAATTTGCAAAAGGAAAAGACAGGCTAAGTGAGTGGGCAAAAATTTGGCAGATGGAGTGTAATGTTGGAAAGTCTGAGGTCATGCACTTTGGTAGAAAAAAATCAAAGAACAAGTTATTATTTAAATGGAGAAAGAATACAAAGTGCTGCAGTACAGCAGGACCTGTGGGTACTTTGGAGGCAGTTCAGAGAAGTTTCACTCAGTTGATTCCGGAGATGAGGGGGTTGACTTATGAGGAAAGGTTGAGTAGGTTGGGTCTCTACTCATTGGAATTCAGAAGAATGAGACCTGATCTTATCAAAACATATATGAGGGGGCTTGACAAGGTGGATGCAGAGAGGATGTTTCCACTGATGCGGGAGACTAGAACTAGAAGCTGCCCATTTAAAACAGAGATGAGGAGAAATTTCTTCTCTCAGAGGGTTGTAAATCTGTGGACTTCGCTGCCTCAGAGAGATGTGGAAGCTGGGACATTGAATAAATTTAAGACAGAAATAGACAGTTTCTTAAACGATAAAGGGTTATGGGGAGTGGGCAGGGAAGTAGAGCTGAGTCCACGATCAGACCAGCCATGATCTTATTGAATGGTGGAGCAGACTCGAGGGGTGGTGTGGTCTACTCCTGCTCCTATTTCTTATGTTCTTATGACTAGCTGAAGTGCTCTTGCAGAGAGCCGGCATGGGTTCGATGGTCCAAAAGGCCTCCTACTGTGCTGTGACCATTCTATGATTCAATGATATCCAGAAAATTAAACTCCAGCCCAGATATAGGGATTAATTCCACCAGCGGCAACATGTTTCAGTCCTGGATGTGATTAACGGCAACAATAACAGCAGAGTCCAACCCCTGCAGTCACTAGTGAACTCGCTGGTGTGTCAGCAGGTTGGATGATCGAGTGAAATGCTTCTCACACTCGGAGCAGGTGAATAGCCTCTCCCTAGTGTGAACTCGCTGGTGTGCTAGCAGGTAAGATGATGAGTGAAAGCCTTCCCACACTCAGAGCAGATGAACAGCCTCTCCTCAGTATGAATGCGTTGGTGTGTCAGCAGGTGGGATGATCGAGTTAAACCCTTCCCACATTCAGAGCAGATGAATGGCCTCTCCCCAGTGTGAACGTGTTGGTGTGTCAACAGGTCAAATGATCGAGTGAATCCTTTCCCACACACGGGACAGGTAAACGGCCTCTCCCCAGTGTGAACACGCTGGTGTTCAGTGAGCTCGGATGAACGAGTGAATCCCTTCTCACACATGGAGCAGGTGAATGGCCTCTCCTCAGTGTGAATTCGCTTGTGTACCAGCAGGTTGGATAACTGAGTGAATCCCTTCCCACACATGGGGCAGGTGAACGGTCTCTCCCCAGTGTGAATTCGCTTGTGTATCTGCAGGTTGGATGACTGAGTGAATCCCTTCCCACACACTGGGCAGGTAAATGGCCTCTCCGCAGTGTGAACACGCTGGTGTTCAGTGAGGTCGGATGAACGAGTGAATCCCTTCCCACACACTGGGCAGGTAAACGGCCTCTCCCCAGTGTGAACACGCTGGTGTTCAGTGAGGTCGGATGAACGAGTGAATCCCTTCTCACACATGGAGCAGGTGAATGGCCTCTCCCCAGTGTAAATTCGCTTGTGTACCAGCAAGTTGGATGACTGAGTGAATCCCTTCCCACACACGGGGCAGGTGAATGGCCTCTCTCCGTTGTGATGCCGTCGATGAGTTTCCAGCGCAGAGGGGCAATTGAATCCCTACCCACAGTCTCCACATTCCCACGGTTTCTCCATGGTGCGGGTGTCCTTGTGTCTCTCCAGGTTGGACGATCAGTTGAAGCCTCGTCCACACACACAATATGTGAACGGTTTCTCCCCGCTGTGAATGGTGCGATGTTTTTTCAGGCTGTGTAACTGGTTAAAACTCTTTCCACAGTCACTGCACTGGAACACTCTCACTCGGGTGTGTGTCTCGGTGCTTTACCAGTCACACTAATGTTTAATATCTTTTCTCACAGACAGAACAGACAACCGTTTCTCCTTCCACATTCAAAGGCCGATGATATACAGGTGAAAGTAAACTAGCACAAACTATAAAAACAGTCTCTACTGGTATATAAAAAGGAAAAGAGTGGCTAAAGTAAATGTTGGTGCCTTAGAGGATGAGACCGGATAATTAGTAATGGGGAACATGGAGATGGCAGAAACTCTGAACAGATATTTTCTATCAGTCTTTACGATAGAGGACACTCACAATATTTCAACAATGGATAGTCAAGGGGCTATATGGGGGGAGGAACTTAACACAATCACAATCACTAAGAAGGTGGTACTCAGTAAGATAATGGGACTAAAGGCAAATAAATCCCCTGGACCTGATGGCTTGCATCTGAGCGTCTTAAGAGAAGTAGCGGCAGGGATTGTGGATGCATTGGTTGTAATTTACCAAAATTCCCTGGATTCTGGGGAGGTCCCAGCAGATTGAAAAACTACAAATGTAACACCCCTATTTGAATAAGGAGGCAGACAAAAAGCAGGAAACTATAGACCAGTTAGCCTAACATCTGTGGTTGGGAAAATTTTGGAGTCCATTATTAAAGAAGCAGTAGCAAGACATTTGGATAAGCAAAATTCGGTCAGGTAGCGTCAGCATGGATTTATGAAGGGGAAGTCATGTTTGACAAATTTGCTTGAGTTCTTAGAGGATGTAACGAACAGGGTGGATAAAGGGGAACCAGTGGGTGTGGTGTATTTGGACTTCCAGAAGGCATTTGACAAGGTGTCACGTAAAAGGTTACTGCACAAAATAAAAGTTCACGGTGTTGGGGGTAATATATTAGCATGGATAGAGGATTGGCTAACTAACAGAACAGAGAGTCAGGATAAATGGTTCATTCTCTGGTTGGCAACCAGTAACTACTGGGGTGCCGCAGGGATCAGTGCTGTGACCCCAACTATTTACAATTTATATTAATGACTTGGAGGAAGGGATCGAGTGTAACGTAGCCAAGTTTGCTGACGACACAAAGATGGGAGGAACAGTAACGTGTGAGGAGGACACAAAAAATCTGAGAAGGATATAGACAGGCAAAGTGAGTGGGCAAAAATTTGGCAGATGGAGTATAATGTTGGAAAGTGTGAGGTCATGCACTTTGGCAGAAAAAAAAATCAAAGAGCAAGTTATTATTTAAATGGAGAAAGATTGCCAAGTGCCGCAGTACAGCGGGACCTGGGGATACTTGTGCATTAAACACACAAGGGTAGTATGCAGGTACAGCAAGTGATCAGGAAGGCCAATGGTATCTTGGCCTTTATTACAAAGGGGATGGAGTATAAAAGCAGGTAAGTCTTGCTACAGCTATACAAGGTATTGGTGAGGCCACAACTGGAATACTGTGTGCAGTTTTGGTTTCCATATTTACGAAAGGATATACTTGCTTTGGAGGCAGTTCAGAGAAGGTTCATTAGGTTGATTCCGGGGATGAGGGAGGGTTGACTTATGAGGAAAGGTTGAGTAGGTTGGGCCTCTACTCATTGGAGTTCAGAAGAATGAGAGGCGATCTTATCGAAACGTATAAGACTTTGAGGGGGCTCGACAAGGTGGATGCAGAGAGGATGTTTCCACTGATGGGGAGACTAGAACTAGAGGTCATGATCTTAGAATAAGGGGCCGCCCATTTAAAAAGGAGATCAGGAGAAATTTGTTCTCTGAGGGTTGTAAATCTGTGGAATTCGCTGCCTCAGAGAGCTGTGGAAGCTGGGACATTGAATAAATTTAAGACAGAATTGTACAGTTTCTTAAACGATAAGGGGATAAGGGGTTATGGGGAGTAGGCGGGGAAGTGGAGCTGAGTCCATGATCAGATCAGCCATAATCTTATTGAATGGCGGAGCAGGCTCGAGGGGCCGTATGGCCTACTCCTGTTCCTATTTCTTATGTACTGTCTAATGAAATGCTCCCAGGGCAGGTGCAGCATGGGTTAGATACAGAATAAACCTCCACCTACACTGTCCTATCAGAGACTCCAAGGGCAGGAACAGCAAGCATTAAGTACAGAGCAAATCTCCCTCTACACTGTCCCATCAAACACTCCAAGGGCAGGTATGGAACATAAGAAATAGGAGCAGAGTAGACCATTTGACCCCTCGAGCCTGCTCCGCCATTCAATAAGATCATGGCTGATCAGATCCAGGCCTCAACTCCACTTCCCCGCCCACTCCCCATAACCCTTGACTCCCTTATCGTTCAAAAATCTGCCTATCCCCACCTTAAATACATTCAATGACCCAGCCCCCACAGCTCTCTGAGGTAGCGAATTCCAAAGATTCACGTCCCTCAGACAAGAAATTGCTCCTGATTTCCCTTTTAAATGAGCGAGCCCTTATTCTGAAACTATGCCCCCCAGTGTTAGATTCCCCCACGTGGGGAAACATCCTCTCTGTATCTACCCTGTCAAGCCCCCTCAGAATCTTATACATTTCAATAAGATCACCTCTACGTCTTCTAAACTCCAATGAGTACAGGCCCAACCTGCTCAACCTTTCTCATTATGACAACCCCTTCATCTCAGCAATGAACCTCGTGAACCTTCTCTGAACTGCCTCCAGTACAAGTATATCCTTCCTGAAATAAGGAGACCAAAACTGTACGTAGTACTCCAGGTGTGGTCTTACCAATGCCATGTACATTTGCAGCAGGACTTACCTAATTTTATATTCCATCCCCCTTGCAATAAAGGCCACCATTCCATTTGCCTTCCTAATTAATTGCTGTAACTGCATGCTAAATTCTTGTGTTTCATGTACAAGGATCCCCAGATCCCACTGTACACAGCATTTTGTATTCTCTCCCCATTTAAATAATAATTTGCTTTTTTATTTCTCCTACCAAAGTGAATAAGCTCACATTTTCCCACATTATACTCCATCTGCCAAAGTATTGCCCACTCACTGAGCCTATCTATATCCCTTTGTAAATTATTGGAGTCGTCGTCACAACTTGCTAGGTTAGCAGTTTAGATACACAGTAAATCTCCATCTACATTATCCCATCAAACACTCCAAGAGCAGGTACAGCACGGGTTAGTTACAGAGTAAAGCTCCCTATCCATTGTCCCATCATACAGTCCCAGGGGCAGGTACAGCATGGGATAGATAAAGAGGAAATCTTCCTCTACACTATCCCATCAATCACTCCCAGGGAAGGTACAGCATGGGTTAGATACAAAGTAAAGTCCCCTCTGCAATGAGCCATCAAATACTTGCAGGACAGATAAAGCACAGGTCAGATACAGAGTAAAACTCCATCGACATTATCCCATCAAACACTCCCAGGACAGGTACAGCATGGGTTAGATGCAGAGTAAATCTCCCTTATTACAACAGTGACTACAATCCAAAAGTACTTCATTGGCTGTAAAGTGCTTTGAGAGGTCTGGTGGTCGTGAAAAGCACCAAATAAATCCAAGTCTTTCTCCCTCTACACTGTCCCATCAGACACTGCCAGCCCATAATGAGCTGGGGTCAGTGAGGTTAGTCGCTAGGCACTGCAGTGATGTCATAAAGCAGGGCCATTTAAAGGTGGAGAGCTGGGACATCCTGTCTCAACACACATCCCGCTGTTCATACTGAGAATCCCCGGGGAATGGTCAGGGCCCAGAGTGTGGAACACAACCAAGGGGGAAAGAGAAGGAGAGACGGTGCAGTGTGGGAGATGAGGGAGGAGTCTGCTCATTCCCTGGGGCAGATCAGACAAAGTGCTTTGAGTGGTGGGTCCAGCAATGAAACTGAAAACAAACCAAAGGGAATAAATAAAGATCCAATCCAAGGGAACAAGCAACGGGTCATTGGGCAGAAATCACAACCGGCCGAAAGTTATTCAATGGGCAAACATCGATTGCTTATTGTGGGAAGTTCCACACTTCAACCATCCATTGAGTGAAGAAATGTTTCCTAACATCTCTTTTGAATGGCCTGGCTCTGATTTTAAGGTTATGTCCCTTGTCCTAGACACCCCAAGCAGCAGAATAAATTTCTCGCTATCTACCCTAGCAGTTGCTTTCAAATTCACATTAAATTCCCAGAGACTAGGGGGAGTATGGGTTGGATACAGAGTAAAGTTCCCTCTACACTGCCACTGGGCGAACTTCAGTGTCCAGCCCGAGTGCACTGGGCAGCTTATCGATTAAAATTCAGCAGCAGTACGATCTGTCACTGCACTGAGAACTTTCCACCCGCAGCTCCTGATCAGTTTCAGGTTAAAGCTCCCTCTAAACTGTCCCAGGGCAGGGACAGCACGAATTAGATACACAGTAAATCTGTGTCAGAGGAACTGTACCCCAGTGAGAGTCGGTGCCAGAGGAAACTGTACCCCAGTGAGAGTCGGTGTCAGAGGAAACTGTACCCAGTGAGAGTCGGTGTCAGAGGAAACTGTACCCTAGTGAGAGTCATTACAATTCGAAATATCTTCAGTTATCAGCAACAAATTGCATTAATATTGTGCCTTAAAAGTAGTAAAATGTCCCAAGGCAATTCACAGGACCATTATCAAACAAAATTTGACATCCAGTCACGTAAGGAAATATTAGCACAAGTGACTAAAAGCTTGTTCAAAAGGGTAGGTATTAAGGAGTGTTATAGAGAGGTTTAGGGAGGGAATTCCAGAGCTTATGGTCTCAGCAGCTGAAGGTACGGCCACCAATATTGGAGGGATGAAAATTGGGGCTGCTCAAGAGGCCAGAATTGGAGGAATGGAAAGATCTCTGAGGGTTGGAGGGTTGGAGGAGGTTATAGCAATAGGGAGGGACAAGGTCCTGGTCAGATGTCAAAACAAGGATAAGAATTTTGAAATTGAGGCATTGATGGAGCAGGAACCAATGTAGTTCAGCGAGCTCAGGGGTGATGGGTGAAGAGAAATTGATACAAGTTGGGATGAGAGGGCCGAGGACAGATTGAGTAGAATAGGCCTATATTCTCTGGAGTTTAGAAGAATGGAAGGTGATATCATTGAAACATAGAATTCTTAGAAGAATTGACAAGGGCCGGATAGTCTTGAACTAGGGATCGATCCTAGTATTAGGATGAGTGTCGAGGAAATTTCTAAGTTAAATTAACTCAAGCGGAGATTTCAGAGTCTTGCTTCAAGAGATTCTTTATTTTACACGCGAGATATCTCGGAGAGCTGCTTGGTCGTTACCAAGGCAATACTCTGAATTCTACAGAAACCTCATTCTATCTTTATACAGAAAAAAAGGAATTTTATCTCATACAATTGATAACCTCATTATTCATAAACATTACTAATTCTAAACAGGGCACAAAGGTCAGTTCGAAAAGCGTGACTTTATCTATTCGGGGACATTAATCATTTCTTCTGAGGGTCAGCAAGCTCATCATGAAAAGCCCCTCTTATCAGTTCCTGCAGAGTTGAGAAATCTGTCTGCCTCCAGGCCATGGGGGTATCTTATCATATACACATACCAGATGTACAGCCTTCATGTTAACTGTTCTTTTCTGTAATTTAAGGAACATTAAGTATTTTCTGGCTTTGCTGGATTCTGCTGTCTCAGCAAAGAAGCAAACTCAATTTACAGAAAGGAATTTAACCCCTTCTTATACTGTGAAAGCGGCTGGTTACTTTCTTCCACAACTCCCTCCTTGTTGATCTTTTTTAATTGATCAACATATTTTCTTTCTCAACTAAAAAGGGAGGCTCATATCCCTCGGGGTAAGGTCTCAACTCTAAGCATTCTTTTTCATTATAGTCATCTAACTGTCCTTCTATTCGGTTTAACCTTCCCTTCCCGATCATATTTTTCTGTTCCATTCTCTCTACTCGGTTCATTACTTGACCTAATAGAGATTTTACTTTCAGCCCCATTCCACAAACGACTAGTAGTAGAAGTAGCATGATCACACCTAATACTACTCTCGGATGTATTGCAAGCTTTAATACGGCTGTTGCCTTGGGGGACCAGCCTAGGAATATATCCCACCAGTGATGTGCTGTTATTGAGGTGACTGTGTTTGCTATTCGTACTAACTGTCCCTTTTTGAAACTCATTTCCAGCTCAAACTGGTGGATGTCTCGGCCCCGTTTTGACAATGCCTCTTCAATTTGTTTGTCATTTTGTATTAAATTATGCAGTCGTGTCAAATTAATTGTAGGGGGTAATAGTTCAATTCTGTGCACGGTTAAATAATTCTCTACATTTTTCCACTGTCCAAAAGTATAAGTTCTTTTTTTTTCTGAGTCATATAGAGTGTAGACTTCTGTCATACAAGTCTTAATAGGAGGCATATATAAAATTCCGTCCAAATAGACGGGTTTATTTCCTGTAAAGCAAACTTCGTTTTGTCCTATCTCTGAGACCTCTGTGTCATTGGCTTGTTTTAGTTCACACTTGCATATTCCTGTTGGGTGTTGTAGGGAGCATGGTTCGTTTATGGCGGTTCGGTAAGGACATACCATCCCGAATGGCCATTTAACACATCCCCTATCGTGATGTGTTAGATTCCTTTCATCGACCCAGTCCCCTTTAAATTTTGGGTACCAGAAGTTCTGTCCAAACAGTTGGGGTATTACTTGGTACTGACACCAAATTTCCTTCTTAGTCATACTTATTATTTCCATAGTAATATTACATCCTTCTACATCACATCTGGTATATTTTTCTTGAGGTTTAAGGGCTAGATCAGGAAATTTATTTCTCTGTTTCATTCCCAGTAATCTTTCCCAGGTCTCAGCGTGGAAAGATAGTATTTTCCTTTCTAACTCGGCTCTCAATAACTGTCTGATTGTCTCTTTAAACATGCAATTGGTGTACCAATTCACCCCCTTTTGCTCCTTCATTCGGTTCTCTATTTCCTTTTCTATTTCTTTACTTTGTTTCCAAGTCATTTTATCTGTTATGTAGCCGGATACCTGCAGTTGCTGTAGTCCTTCATCCCAAACATTTCTTAATTCTATACTTTCCCCTACTAGTCCTCCGACGACCTGGATTTTATTTTGTAAGGTCTCTATATCCATTGAGTTTAACGCTCCCATCCCTGCTCCTACTCCACCCAATACAGTTCCCAACACATCCCGCTTCCTTCTCGGGGATCGGTCCAGTGTGACTCCAACACTTGTGGTGTTGCAGCCATCCTTTTCCCTTGGTGGATACATGATTTGTATTGTTAAATTTACTATACCTGGGGATCTTACTACCGAGATGCAGGTGGTCAACACCCGTTTTAAATGGCCCGGATCCCGGGGGGAATGCTTATTTTTATTGTGCGTCCACTGTTTGATATAGGTTCCTCCATTTAGTATTCATTAAAATAATAGCTTACTAGCACAATGGTAACAGTGATCCAAAAAAAAAAATAAAGGCCCAAATTGGTATACAGGCAAGTTCTGACATTTAGCTCTGTACTTCTGGGTGTCGCACTCTTAGTTCAGTCTGGTTTTATAAAAAGGGGAGATGAGTACAGTTCTTTTGCGGGGTATACTGCCGTCTCTGGCATGGGTCACCGCTGCCCGTCCTAGCTCTGTATTTCTTCTTCTTTCTGCGTTTCGTCTGGAAAGTAGTATTTACATCGGGTGGCGTGTACCCAGTTTGGATGTTTTTCCAGTTTCAGGGCGGTTCTTGTCGTGAGGATTATTTGATATGGTCCTTTCCACCTAGGAGAAAAAGATTCTTTGTTTAGAGTTTTTACTAATACTTGCTCTCCTGGCTTAAAAGGGTGCATATTTCCTTCTGACGGGGGTACTTGGGTCTGCTTTATTCGTTCATGCAGGCTTCTTGCTATTTCACACATGGCCCGAGCATATTTTAGCGACTTCTCATCATTCCAAATTAATGCTACCTTTTCCGCTCCCAGTGGTGGTTTTACACCCGTAGGCATTGGCCTTCCTAATAAGGCTTCATGGGGTGTCAAACCAGTATTTCGGTTTTTCTGGTTTCTTATAGTATATAGTACCAATGGAAGGGCATCTGGCCATTTTACTCCTGTTTCTTGACATACTTTGATAAGGGTGGATTTTATTACTCCATTTACTCTTTCCACCATTCCTGAGGACCGAGGTTGATACGGTATGTGCAATTTCCACTGGAAACCTAACACTTCGGCAAGATTCTGTACTATTTTCCCTGTAAAGTGTGTTCCTCTATCACTGTTAATTCCCATAGGTATCCCATATCTTGGCACTATTTCTTTAAATAGAATCTTCACTCCCGTTCGGGTGTCATCCTTCCTCATTGCATATGCCTCTACCCATCTTGTAAACATATCTACTATGACTAATAGATACTTGAAACCTAATACTGGAGGCATGTGGACAAAATCAATTTGCAAATTTTCAAAAGGCACGTTTGGTTGGGGTAGATGGTCATATTCTGCAGGTGTTTTACCTCTATTGTTTTGTTGGCAAATTTGGCAGGTTCTAGCAATTTTCTCAATTACTACTGTTATTCCTGGTGCATACCACTGCGCATTGATAGCATGTATCATCCCTCCTTTGCCCATGTGAGCCTGACCGTGTGCTAGGCGAGACAGGGGCAAAAATAAGGATCTAGGACATACAGTTCACCCATCAGGATGAGACCATATATCATTTTTTTAAAAACAACCTTGATTCTCCCATGTTTTTCTTTCCTGCACGGTAACTTGTTGTTGTGCTGTTTTAAGTTGTTGGGTGCTTAGTGTTTGTGGAGGGGAGACTGAAACTGCTTGAAGGCAGTATGCCTGTGCTAAAGCGGCCTGTCTGGCTGCTTCATCAGCCCTCCTATTTCCTATTGACACTTCATCCTCACCGGTTGTGTGAGCTGCACATTTAACAACAGCCACCTTGCTTGGCAACTGAATGGCATCTAACAGGTTTAGTACCAACTGTGAATGCTTGATGTGTTTTCCGCCAGAGGTGATGAAGCCTCTGTTTTTCCACAGTTGTCCAAAATCATGAACCACACCGAATGCATATCTAGAATCGGTATAAATATTAGCGGTTTGATTTCTGGCCAATATACAAGCTCTAGTGAGGGCAAACAATTCAGCAGCCTGTGCCGAGGTTCCGGGAGGCAGGGCAAATGCTTCAATGGTTTCATGCTGGTTTACAATAGCATAGCCGGACAATAGCAAATTGTCTGACGGTCTATGTGATGACCCATCTGTATAGAGAATAAGATCGGGATTGTCCATTGGCTCTGTAAGCAAATCTGGTCTGGGAAAGGTGGCTATTTCCACGATTAGCAGACAGTCGTGTTGATCTGGGTCCTCTATTTCTCTGGTGAGACTGGTGGGAACAAAAACCGCAGGGTTCACTACCGGTGCACATCGAAAGGTGTAGTTAGGATGTGACAACAGCAGCACTTCATATCCTGTTCTCCGGGATGTTGTGAAGTGCTGAGTGGCTGCGGAGTTTAACAACAAAAGCACCGCGTGCGCTGTTATAACAGTGCACGGATAGTCCAAAACAATTGGTCCTGATTTTTCCACCATAACCGCAGTAGCGGCTATAGCACGCAAGCAGGCGGGCATTCCCCTTACTACTGGAGGGAGCATTACTGAGTAATAGGCCACTGGTCTATTTCCCCCACCATGTTCCTGGGTTAGTACCGCTATTGCAAATCCTTCTTTCTCGTTTACATACATCTGAAATGGTTTCGAATAGTTCGGTAGTCCCAGTGCCGGGGCGTTAGTGATAGCTGTCTTTAATTGTTTAAACGCTTCTTCCCTTTCAGGGGTCCATTCTACTTTGGGTGGGGCCTCTTTTAGGGCAGCTGATCGTAAGACTGCATCCCATTCTCAATAGTCGGGGATCCATTGTCTACAGTACCCCACCATTCCTAGAAAGGATAAGATATCCTTCTTTGTCTTCGGTATAGGGGTGCTTTGAATAGTCTGAATTCTTTCAGGTCCCAATTGCCTCTGGCCATGGGATATGCGAAAACCTAAGTACTGCACTTGGACCTGGCAAAATTGTAGCTTTTGTAAGGATACTCGATGCCCTCTTTCACATAGGTGCTGTAATAGTTTCAGAGAGTCTTGCATGCATCCGTACCCGTGGCTGGACGCCACAAGCAGATCGTCCGCGTATTGCAATAGTACAGAATGGTCCGATAGCGAGCAGTCTTCGAGGTCTCTTTTTACGGCTGCTGCATATACTGCGGGACTTTCAGTGTACCCCTGGGGCAGCCTAGTCCATGTGTACTGTTGTTTCTTGTACGTAAATGCGAACAAATACTGACTTTCTCGTTTTAATGGAATGGAGAAAAAGGCGGAACATAGATCTACTACAGTAAAGACAGTAGCTGTGGGTGGGATAGCAGATAGTATGATGTTGGTGTCTGGTACCACAGGGGTGATAGGGACTACTATCTTATTTATAGCTCTTAGATCTTGTACAAATCTCCACTCATTTGGCCTATTAATCTTTGGTATAGGCAGTATCGGCGTGTTACATGGGCTTTGTGTCTTCTCCAGCACGCCTTGTTCTAATAGTGCTAAAATGACTGGCTCTATCCCTTCTTCCGCCTCTGGTGGCAGTCTGTACTGCCTTATGCTTGGTAGCACAGCATTTTTTAATAATTGTACCCGATGGGGTACTGCAGAATATACTTGTCCAACATGGTTTTTATGTTTTGCCCAGAGTTCAGGGGATACCTGATTCAATGCCATTGGTATGTTAGGGCTTGTTTGTCCGGGGGGTTGCTGTTTTTTAAACGTGGAGTCATGTCTTTTTATCTTCCATTGAAGAATTCCCCGGGCACGGGTGATAAATTCTACCCGAATATTCTGCAGTTCTATAATTGCCCAAGGTTGATAGCCTGGTTGCTGTTTTTTCTCTTCTATCTTTAAGATCATCTCGCCCATATCTCTGGGTTTTGCTGGTGGTTTTACAGCCAAGGTCAGATGGGGTGTCGAGTTCTCTTCTTTAAACCATTTTTGTTGTAACGGTGTTAGCTCCACGGCCACCCCCAACCCTTCAGGTCCGAAATAAATGTGGGGAGTAGCTTCTATTACTTCGTTTTTATTTAAGAATGGTTGCACAAAGCGCTGATAGTCTTCAGCCCTGTGTCGAGTATACCAGGCTGTACAGTGAAGCTGAACTGCCTCAAAGCTTGTTAAGATGATATACAATAACTCTTTAATATTAGGGTCAATTTTAATCTTTAAGTTTTCCACTGCCTCTTTTATCAGGGGGGAGTAGAAGTTGCCACTCAGTTGCCAACTATAAAGGGCAGCACTTTCTTCATTCTTTTCCTCTTTCTCTCTTTCTATCCCATTAAAGAACTGATGAATGTTATTTGGAGGGATCTCCATAAACATCCCTTCCTTTGTGCAATATATTGTGGCTCCTAGTTTGCACAAAGTCTGTCTTCCTAATAGAGGGAGAGGCGTTGTCTTCGAGACTATCAGGGTCTCGTCATTAACTTGTTGTCCTTCAATTGTCAATTTAGTAGGTTCGGATAAAAAATCTTTCAAGGGGACGCCGGCCACACCCATGCTTAAAACAGTGGTGTTGCTTACGGGTAATCCCACAGAGGGCGGTACAGAAGACATAGTAGCGCCGGTATCCACCAGAAACTTCACATAAGTGTTTCCTACTTTTAGTATTGCCAAGGGATTTTCTTCTATGTCTGTTGATAAGCGGAGAGTTGCTGCCTGTACCATTACGCCTCTGGGGCATCCCTATGCTGACTGATACGGATTGGGATTAGAAAAGGAAAATTGAGGGGCCAGTGGAGGTGGAGGTTCGGAAAAATTCCCTTGTGACCCTCCAGACTGTTTGGGCGGACATCTGCAATCTCGAGCCCAATGCCCCTTCCTTCCGCAATTTCTACACTTGTCTTGAGAGCGGTCTCGCTGGGACCACTGTCCTCTCCCTCTTCCTCTACCCTCAAACCCTCCTCGATTCTGCATCTGTCCTCTGCCTCTCTGCTGATAGTATTGTCTTGTTACTTTGGTTTTACTTACGTAGGTGAATAATCCCTCCCTATCCATGTTAGCCAAGACAGTGACTGTCTCTTTCCAGGTTTTTCCTTGCCAATCCAAAACTTTAATCTTGTAGGTTTTGGCATGCTGTGGTAACATACAATTCAGCAGAGTTTGTACTGCTAAAGGTTCATTTGTATCCAAGGGTATTCCTGCATGCTCCTCCCAGCTATTTTTCCACCTGGCTGCGAAATCTATCATTGACTCTTCCGCTTTCTGCAGACAGCGGGTGACTTCCCCAATGTCCCCATGTTTTTTAGCCCCTTGCAGAATTGCGTTCCGTCCTCTATTTTGTAGCCAGTGCGTTAAAGATTCATTTCCCTCATTTAACAAGTCATTATCTGCTCTCCAATCCCCTCCCTCCCCAGGCGGGATAGAGAACATGTCTTTTACTCCCTGCCAGGAGGATCCGTAGGCTGCTTGTAATAATAATTTAATATCCCCGGGTAGCGGATTGAAAATTGTACACGTCTGCTCAAGCCAGTTGTGAAATGCAATCGGTTTCTTTACCGGGTTAGGGGCGGCAGAGATCATATCTCTGGCCTCTCCCGGAGACCAGGGTTTTAAAACCGCTGTGGTTCCTATCATTACTCGGAGATTTTGGAGGAGGAGGGTAGAGTCGGCTTCTGCCTGAGCTGGGGTTGTTTGTGACCTTAGGACCATCCCAGATCTCTGATTGACTTCCCCTCCCTCTGCTGCTTCAGCCCCTGCTCCTAATACCCCCGGGTTTCCTCCATCGGCTCCTCCATTAGGTGGTGGGGCCGGGAAGACAGCTAGTTCTCCCTGGGCTAGATCTCTATGGGCAATAACCATTTCTATAATTTCCTGCCAGCTATTTCGCTTTGGGGGTTCTATGCGAGGATAGAGTCCCACGGTGGGTGCTGAGGGGATAGGGAGGTTTGGAGGGCTATAAGAGGGAGGTTTTTCAGTTTCCCCCTTTTCTTTCTCTCCTGATTTATTCTCTGATATTTTTACTTGCGGAGGCTGATGTCTTTTTGCAACCTCTAGCCATTTAATAAAACATTTATCCATATAATCTTTGTCCCAAGTAGGGTCTCCTCCCCCTTCCTGAGTTATTTTCCTCCATTCTTCGATTAAAGACAATTTAAAACTTCCTCCACATGGCCAGTCCCCATCAGACCAACCGTATAAATCGCTACTAAATGTTACCGCGTATCGGTCATCTCCTGTTTCTTTAATTATTGTGTCCGCTTCTCTTGTTGCTTTACTACCTGACGAATCCTTTTCTTAGTTTCACGCTGTATACTCATTCCTTTGTTTGGAAGGTCGTTTTTCTTTCCTTTTCTAGGAGCTGGATGCAAGCATCCTGCTCGACTAGAGCTGTTTCCCATTCTTTCCGGGTTCAGTGTCTCGCGGTGTTTTCCTGAAATTAGAATTTAAGACACACCTACAAAAATATATATACACAGTACTTTACAAAGCGCTCACCGGTGCTCTCTTTTCGGCTCGGCTCGGATCTCCTTTAGCTTTCTTGTTATTCTAGCTTCTTATGGTAGCTACCCTAATGCCTCACCCTTCAGGGATCTTGGCGGCTTGTCCCCTTTTTCTAGGACAGCCTAGGCACTTTTCCCCCTTTAGCTAGGAAAGTCCTTTTTTAAAATTCCTCTTTTTCTTTTAAGCCAATCTTACTTTTGTTCATTTTGGATCTCGTTATCAGAGATCCTGCCAACTACGCCAGAAACTGTCGAGGAAATTTCTAAGTTAAATTAACTCAAGCGGAGATTTCAGAGTCTTGCTTCAAGAGATTCTTTATTTTACACGCGAGATATCTCGGAGAGCTGCTTGGTCGTTACCAAGGCAATACTCTGAATTCTACAGAAACCTCATTCTATCTTTATACAGAAAAAAAGGAATTTTATCTCATACAATTGGTAACCTCATTATTCATAAACATTACTAATTCTAAACAGGGCACAAAGGTCAGTTCGAAAAGCGTGACTTTATCTATTCGGGGACATTAATCATTTCTTCTGAGGGTCAGCAAGCTCATCATGAGAAGCCCCTCTTATCAGTTCCTGCAGAGTTGAGAAATCTGTCTGCCTCCAGGCCATGGGGGTATCTTATCATATACACATACCAGATGTACAGCCTTCATGTTAACTGTTCTTTTCTGTAATTTAAGGAACATTAAGTATTTTCTGGCTTTGCTGGATTCTGCTGTCTCAGCAAAGAAGCAAACTCAATTTACAGAAAGGAATTTAACCCCTTCTTATACTGTGAAAGCGGCTGGTTACTTTCTTCCACAATGAGATCGCCTATTTAAGACTGAGATGAGAAGATATTTCTTAGAGTTGTGAATCTTTGAAATTCTCTATCGAATAGAGATCTTACTATATGGCAGAGTAGATGGGAGGGGTCGTATGGCCTATGCCTGCTATTTCTTGTGTTTCTGAGTAAGGATACGGGCAGGAGTGTTTTTGATAAGATTAAGTTTACGGAGAGTGCGTGGTGTGATGCCGATCAGGAGCGCATTGGAATAGTCCAATGTTGTGGTAACAGAGGCATGGATGAGGAAGGGGCAGAGACCGGCGATGTTATGGAGCTGGAAGTAAGCGTACTCGGTGATTGAGGGAATATGGGTTCAGAAGCTCAGCTTGGGGTCAAGTACGACACCAATAAATAAATTGCAACTCTCCGTATCTCTGTTTCAGTATATTAGAAAACTACATATCTCTAGTGATCAATTAATCGGAAATGCTTCAATATTAGTAGTTATCAATATATTTTCTTATAATTCTAAATGTTCATGAATGAATAATTGATTCTGTCAGTGATAGACCATGCTGGGACTTCAGATTGGTCTGTGCATCGTGATCAGTGAATTGACGACGTGCTTCCGGTTCAATCTTTCCAATGGCTTTCTCACCAGATGGGAAATATTTGAACATTGAGATCTGATGGTGTCGGTGTGAGTTCAGCCCCACCGAATGTACAGAGACGGGTCCATCTGCTGGGCTCTGCCTCAAACTGGAGTCACCTCTTAGATCAAAGCCCTTTACTCTAAAACACACACAAGATTCACTGTGACTGTGTTCAGAGACAGAAAGTGATCTCACTTCACATCCCATTGCACGGCCTCATGCTGGATAATTGTGCTCGGTGGTCAGACTCTCCCAGTCTCATTTCCTGTCTTACCTTGTAACCTGTGTGTACTATCTACAGGACCGGTGTGTATCTGAGTAAATGGCACTTTCTCTTACCTTTCTCCCCAGTCGATCTATTAAAGCGCTTTCAATCGGAAGGGGCTCCATGGTTGGTGCTCTCACAATCCTGTGCTGGTTCACCTGCTGTTGTTCCTCAGTCCACAATCCCGGTTTCCTTCCAGCTGTGGAACTTTCTCAATCACTCCGCCATTCACCGGGAGATCTAATTCTGGCAGGGCAGAAAATTAGAAGAATATTAATGTTGTGAAGTGGAATGTAGTGTAAAGTGTTTTTCCAACGTTTCAGAAAAGTATATGTCCAGTATTTCTGTTTGATTTTATCCTTTTCCTCAAGATTCCTGTCCCGCCCATCTGGACTGACAGAAAATCACCAGAATTCTCCCCGGGTTACACGCTGTCTGATCTCACTGGGCCCCCGGGTTACACACTGTCTAATCTCACTGGGCCCCCGGGTTACACACTGTCTGATCTCACTGGGCCCCCGGGTTACACACTGTCTGAGCTCACTGGGCCCCCGGGTTACACACTGTCTGATCTCACTGGAAGTTTCAGTCTATCTCCCGCATGTCCCCAAACACTGAGCTGCAGGGCTGTGTGTTCAGTCCGGTGTTTTCCCTCACAGATTCACCGCGCCCGCCCGCCCGCTCTGCCCCGGCCTCAGCCGCCCACCATCAGTCCGGTTCCCTGCGGCCCCCGGTTCCTCACATTGTCCAACCGCTGGTTGCAGCAAACTGCGCGGCATCCGGGGATTGAGGGTGGGGAGGGCGCACTGCCGCCACAGAGCGCGTTCGGTGCATAGTCCCGACCGTCTATTGGCTGCACGCAGCAGATTGCCAGCCACGCCCACCAATAGAAACCGGCAGCGCCACAGAGCCCCGCCCACTGTGTTGAAGGAAACTCTTTTGAGTTTACCTGCGAAAACATAAAACATGTATCCGTGCCACCCGACCTGGATGACACACACAAGACATTTACAAGGCCCTTTTTTTTTTTTTTTTTTTTTTGGTGGTTTTTTTTTTGGGCACTAAAATCAAATTTTTCCTTTTTTCCAGTGCCCCCTATAAAAGGAGAGGAGGACACTAAAAGCACCGGCAATTAAAACAAATTAAACTTAAAAAACGTAAAATCAAATTAAAATTTGGTTGCCGGGCGTGATGATGCACTCCAGTCCCTCCGGTGCCCACCTCTCGCGGAAGGCCGCGAGCGTACCGGTGGACACCGCGTGCTCCATCTCCAAGGACACCCTGGACCGGATGTAAGAGCGGAAGAGAGGCAGGCAGTCAGGTTGAACGACCCCCTCGACTGCCCGCTGCCTGGACCGGCTGATGGACTGTGTTGAAGGAACTCAGGGCAGCTCGGGGGTCACGTGGCTCCTGATTTGAAAACCGTTCAACCGCCTCACCGCGCGCCAGGCGGGGATGTCACAGCCCCGCCCACATCGCTTGTGACGTCACAGCCCCGCCCACATCGCTTGTGACGTCACAGCCCCGCCCACATCGCCTGTGACGTCACAAGTGGCGTTGGTGCTGAGTGGCTTGGTTGTTCGTATTGCGCCTGCGCCGGACTCCCAGCTCACTCAATCCTTCACTCCTGCAGTATTATTAATAACTTTTCTTTATAGAGCGCCTTTAACATAGTAAAACGTCCCAAGGCGCTTCACAGCAGTGTTACAGGACACAACACATACATTTCACACCGAGCCACAGAAGAACAAATTGCGGCATGTGACCAAAAGCTGGGTCAAACAGGTAGGTTTGAAAGAGGGTCTGAAAGTAGGAAAGAGGCGGAGAGGTTTAGGGAGGGAGTTCCAGAGCTCGGGGCCCAGGCAGCTGAAGGGCCGGACACCGATGGTGGAGCGATTATCATCAGGGATGGTCAAAAGGGCAGAATTTGAGGAGTGCAGACATCTTGTGGGCTGCAACAGATTCCAGAGATCGGGAGGGACGAGGCCATGGAGTGATTTGTAAAAAGTGATTTGTGATTATTAACAGCAACAACTTTTAACCGTGAGTCTTGTATATTTGTACATGGGACGTTCTGGCAATGGAAGAATGACCATAATATAAAATGTTACACTAAGTTTGAAAGTGATTTTGTTAAATCTGAAACTGGGGTCTTAAATTTAAACAAGGTATGAGGGTTGAGTTGGCTAAGATAGATTAGGAAACTACATTAAAAGGTATCGAGCCAGATTAGCAATGGCTCGCTTTAAAGAATTAATACATAATTTACAATAATTACATACCTAATTACAAAACCCCCACAGGTGCTCCAACCGTGGCTAACCAGTTAAGTTAAAGATAGTTTTAGATCAAAAGGAAGAAGCTTATAATGTTGCCAAAAAGAGCAGTAAGCCTGGGGATTGGGAACATTTTAGAATTCAGCAAAGGAGGACCAAGAAACTGATAAAGAATGGGAAATAGAAAAAGTAGATGTGGGTCCCCTACAGGCTGAGAAATTATAATGGGGAATAAGGAAATGGCAGAGAAATTAAACCAATACTTTAGGTGGAAAATTGTGGTTGGAGGCTTCTTTTGGGCGAACGCAGCCGACCAGAATTTTAAAAAAAATTGCCTGGCCTCAGAGGAACATAGGATTGCGGTCGGAGTCAGAGTTTTGTAGTGCAGTGTACAGGAACATGTCTTCCAGGTATGTTTTCGTATCCTAGGATCACGTGGGCCTGAACCACCAATGAACATCTAGTATTCTCATTGATAATAATGGGAGCTCCGGTTGTACGAGCTCCCATTGCTATCAACAACAACAACTTTATTTATATACCGCTTTTAACGGAGTAAAATGTCCCAAGGCACTTCAGTGTTATAAGACAAAGCAAATAAGTTTGACACCGAGCCACATAAGAAGAAATTACAGCAGATGACCAAAAGTTGGTCAAAGAGTAGCTTTAAGGGGCATCTTAAAGGGGGAAAGAAATGCCCAGAGGCAGAGAGGCTTAGGGAGGGAGTTCCAGAGCTTAGGGCCCAGGCAGCTGAAGGCACGGCCACCGATGTTGAACAGTTCTAATCAGGAATGCTCAAGCGGGCTAATTTTGAGGAACACAGACATCACGTGGCATTGTGAGGCTGAAAGAGATTACAGAGATAGGGAGGGGCAAGGCCATGGAGGGATTTGAAAACAATGATGAGAATTTTGAAATCGAGGCGTTGCATAACTGGGAGCCAATGTAGGTCAGCGAGCACAGGAGTGATGGGTGATCAGGACTTGGTGCAAGTTAGGACATGGGGTGCAAGTTAGGACATGGCGTGCCAAGTTTTGGATGACCTCAAATTTACATAAGAACATAAGAAATAGGAGCAAAAGTATGGCCATACGGCCCCTCGAGCCTGCTCTGCCATTTAATACGATCATGGCTGATCTGATCATGGACTCAAGTCCACTTCACTGCCTGCTCGCCATAATCCCCTATTCCCTTCTCGGTTAAGAAACTGTGTATCTCTGTTTTAAATTTATTCAATGTCCCAACTTTCACAGCTCTCTGAGGCAGCAAATTCCACAGATTTACAACCATCTGAGAAAAGAAATTTCTCCTCATCTCAGTTTTAAATGGGTGGCCCCTTATTCTAAGATTATGCCCCCGAGTTCTAGTCTCTCCTATCAGTGGAAACATCCTCTCTGCATCCATCTTGTCAAGCCCCCTCATAATCTTATACGTTTCGATACGATCACCTCTCAATCTTCCGAATTCCAATGAGTCGAGGCTCAACCTACTCATCCTTTCCTCATAAGTCAACCACCTCATCTCCGGAATCAACCTCGTGTACCTTCTCTGAGCAGCCTCCAAAGCAAGTATATCCTTTCATAAATAAGGAAACCAAAACTGTACGCAGTATTCCAGGTGTGGCCTCACCAATACCCTGTATAACTGTAGCAAGACTTCCCCTTTGCAATAAAGGCCAAGATTCCATTGGCCTTCCTGATTACTTGCTGTACCTGCATACTAACCTTTTATGTTTCATGCACAAGTACCCCCAGGTCCTGCTGTACTGCAGCACTTTGCAATTTTTCTCCATTTATAAAATAACTTGCTTTTTTTCCTCCAAAGTGCATGACTTCACAATTTCCAACATTATACTCCATCTGCCAAATTTTTGTCCACTCACGTTTCCTGTCTATGTCCTTTTGCAGATTTTTTGTGTCCTCCTCACACATTGCTTTTCCCTCCCATCTTTGTATCATCAGCAAACTTGGCTACATTACACTTGGTCCTTTCTTCCAAGTTAATATAGATTATAAATAGTTGGGGTCCCAGCAATGGTCCCTGCAGCATGCCACTGGTTACTGATTGCCAACCAGAGCATGAACCATTTATCCCAACTCTCTGTTTTCTGTTAGTTAGCTGAGCCTCTATCCATGCTAATATATTACCCCAACCCCGTGAACTTTTATCTTGTGCAGTAATGTTTTATGTGGCACCTTGTTAAATGCCTTCTGGAAGTCCAAATACATCACATCCACTGGTTCCCCTTAATCCACCCTTCTCGTTACATCCTCAAAGAATTCTAGCAAATTTGTCAAACATTATTTCCCCTTCATATATGCAAATATAAATTGTGTTCACCGCCCCAACAGCCTTTCTTTGTCTGTCTCTCTCTCTCTCCTCCTAAACTGAGGGACATTTAACAGTGATCTATCCATCCCATCCTCATCATCCAGAGATAGCTATCAGAGTGAGCGGCAGAGAGACAGGCATAGTATCAGCCTTAAACACCCGAACTGTGTCTGCATATTAGGGTCAATACTAGTATCACACATTCATGTATAACACCAGTGGGGGGAGAGAGACACACACATTATCAGTCTTACACTTGGCATCAGTGTCTCCATATTACACTCAGTAACAGTGCCACATTGTCATGTATAGCACCAGAGAGAGAAACAGTGTCTGACATATCAAGAAAGACTGGATCAACTGGGTTTGTATTCACTGGAGTTCAGAAGAATGAGAAGGGATCTCATAGAAACGTTTAAAATTCTGACGGGTTTAGACAGGTTAGATGCAGGAAGAATGTTCCCAATGTTGTGGAAGTCTAGAGCCAGGGGTCACAGTCTAAGGATAAGGGGTAAGCCATTTAGGACCGAGATGAGGAGAAACTTCTTCACCCAGAGAGTGGTGAACCTGTGGAATTCTCTACCACAGAAAGTTGTTGAGGCCAATTCACTAAATATATTCAAAAAGGAGTTAGATGTAGTCCTTATTACCAGGGGGATCAAGGGGTATGGCGAGAAAGCAGGAATGGGGTACTGAAATTGCATGTTCAGTCATGAACTCATTGAATGGCGGTGAAGGCTGGAAGGGCCGAATGGCCTACTCCTGCACCTATTTTCTATGTTTCTATGTGTCAGTGTTGTACTCACAAGTATGTCCACATCACGTGAAATAACAGTATCCCGCCTTCACAAACAGTACGAGATTGAGAGAGAGAGAGAGAAAGAGAAGAGAGATCGAGATCGAGATCGAGGCAGGACGGTGAGACACAGAAACATGCACAGTATCAGTTCAAGACTGACCTGTGAAGTCTACTTTTATCCTGAAAGTCCCCATTGGAGGGACAGAAGTTAAAGTCTCTCACTGATATTGTACCACAGACAGACACATTATTAATCCCACACTGCGGGACAGTGTCAGAGAGTGAGAGAAACAACGTCCCACATTTAACCCTCACTTGCCTGTTGTACTCTCTGTAATCTTACAGCTAAGGGCCGTTTGGTATGACCCAGTGTTTCACTCTGATTAAACTAAACTGGGACAGTTTCTGTCATATTAACTCCTGCACAGTCCCAGCAAACACTCCTACTTCCCCCGTCCCTCTGATGTTTCTGCAGGATTGCTTTGTGAGGACAGGCTCATGAATAGAAAAATAATGTGCACGGAATGATCCCAAATTGAGCATCTCAAAGGGAATTTAAACATTCTCTGTCCTTTTCCCCCAGGCCCAGTTCCTTTGCTCATACTCTGATTAAAGTGAATTGGGAAAGTTCACTTTGCTGATTATAGACTGCGCATGCGTGGATAAGCCCCGCCCCCTGTGTCGATTTCCAGTGAGCAGAAGAGCACATGCGCCCTCCCCTCCCCCAGCCCTGTCTGTGATCGTCATTCACTCAGTGAGCGGAAGAAGATGGTTTAAACAGCCGGGAATGGAGACACCACGGCCCCGGGGTAAGGCAGCGAGCAGCAGCCTCCTTACAGCAGCACATCGCTTTGGGAGCGTGTCCGCAGATGGGCTCAGAGATCGGCACTGAGTCCGGGGGAAGTTCAGGGGGAGTCGGAGGCTGTGTGTAACAGGCGGAGTGGAGCAAGAACTGGTCTCAGTGCGTGGAGTGAGTGGGGGAAGGGAGAGGCCATTCTCGGGCTGTGTGTGGACAGCGTGTGTCCCGGGTAAGGGAGACAGAATGGGAAGGATCTGCTGTTTACAATCATTGCTGCTTTCTCCCTCCAAACCAGTAGTGAACGTTCCTGCTTTAGTTCCAGTCTCACCGTGTTTGTTGTCCGAGACTCCCAAAGCAAGTGCTCTACTCGGAACTCCTTCACCCCAAACGAACCAAAGGTGGGCAGCGGAAACATTACAAGGACACCCTCAAAGCCTCCCTGATAAAGTACGCCATCCCCACTGACACCTGGGAGGCCCTGGCCCAAGACCGCCCTAAGTGAAGGAAGTGCATCCAGGTGGGCGCTGAGCACCTCGACTCTCATCGCCGTGAGCATTCAGAAATCACACGCAAGCAGCGGAAAGAGCGTGCGACAAACCGGTCCCGCCCCCCCACTTCCCTCAATGACTATCTGCCCCATCTGTGACAGGGACTCTGGCTCTCGTATTGGACTGTTCAGCAACCAAAGAACTCACTTCAGGAGTGGAAGCAAGTCTTCCTCGATTCCAAGGGACTGCCTATGATGATGATCATTGGACAGTGAGCGGTGGAAGCAGAGCCGGACACTGAGGATTTATACAAGGAGCATCTATTGCAGGCACCGGGTGAGAAATGTAAAGGACACGTTTTAAACAGCGGCTCTTTGTTTTTGGTTGAACAGTTAGTGCCCTGGGAGAGGGGAGCAGCAATCTGAGCTGTGTAAAAGTCCGTGCTCCATCGGGTCGTCCCATTCCTGAAGCAGGGCAGGGGTTGGGTTGTGTCTGGATGTCAGTAAATTGCTGTAAATCTGCCCAACACACTTGGTGTGTAGAAGCTGAGTGCTGCAGTACTGCAGTGGAGTCAGACACTGACACTGTTTGTATCGCTGGCTTCCCTTTGTGAATGTTCAAAATGATTACTAATTGAACAATTACATTCATCACTTTAGTCTTTTCTACCTCTCTTATTCTTGAATGATCAGAGATACCTTCTCCTCCTACAGGCAAGGAATTGAAGGAACCGGAACAAATGTGAAGTTTCCACCACCTGAGACATAAGGAACAGTGCAACCAGCTCCTCCTCACACACAGCCTTTTTTTAATTTGTTCACTGGATGTGGGTGTCGCTGGTAAGGCCAGCATTTATTGTCCATCACTAATTGCCCTGGAGAAGATGGTGGTGAGCCACCTTCATCAACGGCTGCCGTCCATGTGATGATGGTACTCCCACAGTGCTGTTAGGGAGGGAGTTCTGTTTCTCTAACAGGTTCCATGTGCTGAAAGGCCTCCTCAAGTTCCCAGATCCAGGGACTGTTCTTCCCCATTGTTTTGGAAATAGCATTGGGCAGTAAACAGGAGCTCAATGCTTCTTGTGCACCAGCTCACTGATCAGCACTCCTCACGCTGATTATGTTTTATAATCTCACTCAAACGTCCCAAAATGTTGCTTTCTTTTCCATCACCTCTAGGGTTATTAGCCAAGTTTGCATCAAGCAAATCGTGATCCCACCAGTAACAGCACTTTCCCGACTGTTATCCAAGAGGCTGCTTCTGACATTTTCTTCTGCGTAAATGTTAACCACGTGAATAACTGAAAATCTTCATTTCTACAGCAACAACAAACACTTGCATTTATGACAGATACAGAGTGAATCCCTCACTCACTCACTGTACCACAGACTGACAGATACAGAATGAATCCGACACTCACTGCATCACTGACAGATATGGTTTATGTAATGTACTAATAGCTCGTCTCTACTCCAAATATTTCTGAATCGCATTCGTCCAATATAATGTGCAAAACTATTGTCTGTTGGGGTCATCTCTGATCTGTAAATTTCACAAATATAGGATAAAACCCACTCTCTCATACCAGAAAATAACAGGTACAGAATAAATCCCACACTCTCATACCAGAAACTAACAGGTACAGAGGAAACACACAGTCGCTTACCCCAGAATGAGAGATCTAGAATGAATCCCACATTCACATTGCACAAACTGACATATAAAGGTAAAAATCCACACTCAGATACCAGAAACTGACACCCCACACATCATCTACAAACTGACGGTACAGAAAAAAACCCACAATCACATCCCAGAAACTGACAGGTACATATTAATTCCTACACTCACACAACAGGAACTGACAGGTACAGAATACAATCAACACCCAGATTCCAGAAACTGACAGGTATAGAATGCAATCCACACTTAGATACCAGAAAGTGACTGGTACAGATTAAAACCACAGTCACATATCAGAAACTGATGGGTACCGATTCAACCCCATACTCTCATACCGGAATCTGATAGGTACAGAATAAAATGCACACTCCGATCCGAAAAACTGACATACTGGTCAATATCCACTCACATACCAGAAGCTGATGATATAGGTTAAAGGACACACTCACATAACAGAAACTGACAGGTACATGATAAAGATTCGCTTAGATACCAGAAACTGACAGATACAGAATAAAACCTACACTCACATCAAAACTTGACAGGTACAGAATAAATCCCACATGCACAGAGCAGGAACTGATAGGTACAGTATGAAACCCACACCCACGTATCTGAGCAATAATATGCAAGTAAAACCCACACTCGCCTATTGGAAACTGACCGGGAAACACACACACACCAGCGACTGATGGAACGAGTAGAACAGTTTAGGCACCCTTTCTCCAGTGTCAGGCTCACACAATCGTTTTTTTTAATGTAGCACATTTAATTAGTGATAAAAGCTACTTGTGAAACAATCCCATTTTTGCTAATTTAATTTGTGACAAAAAGATGGTATGAGCATGCGCTAAATACATGCTGCTCCTCCCCTCCGCACACAGTGTTTAAACTGACAGGAAGGGCCCATGCGAGCTCCCCTCCTCCAGCTCTGTCAGCGGCTGCCGTTTCCTCTGTGCCGGGCTGATGATCGTTGAACACATCAGGGAGCGGAGATATCCCAGGCCCGAGCAAGGGAGCAAACAGCAGCCACCTTACAGCAGCTCATCACATTGGGACTGTGTCCGCAGATGGGCTTTGAGTCGGGGTAAGTTCAGCAGCAGTCGGGGGCTGTCTGTAAGAGGCAGAGTGGAGTAGGAACTAGTTTTGGAGCATGGAGTGATGGGGGAAGGGGGAGCCCATTCTCGGGCTGTGTGTGTACGGTGTAAGGTAACAGAGAAAGTAAATCACCTCGCTCTTTCAAATCAGTGCTGCTTTCTTTCCCCAAATCAGTAGTGAATGTTCCTGATTCAGTTCCAATCTCACCGTGTCTGTTGTTCTTGGACATTGAATAGTGGAAACACAGCCTGAGAATGAGGATGTGAGCAGTGTCACAAAGTGCATCTATTGCAGGCACCAGAAGAGGAATGTAATTGGAGACATTTCAAAAATGGGTAATTTTGTTTTGGTGCATTGAATTCTTCAGAACCATGTTGCTGGTGATCGAGCGATACATTGTCACCCCCTCAGATACATCAGCATCTGGTAACTGTGACATTCTGTTAATGACACAGGCCATTAACTCTGTTTCAATAGACTGAGAACAATTGTTGTACAGGTACCTGTGGTTATATTCCAGGAAGCAATTCAGAATTTTACAGGTAGTCCCATAGAAGTGGGAGAGATCAACCTGAACTGTGCCAATCGGGTGGTCCCATTCATGGACCAGTGCTGGGTTTGGGTTGTGTCTGGATGCTGATAACTTACCATAGAACCGTCCTATACACCTGAGTGCTGCTGTACTGCAGTGAGATCAGACAAGGACACTGTTTGTATCGCAGATTCCTCTCTCCAGATTCTTTACTTTATTAAACACAAACACATGAATTATAACTTTATTTTTATAATCTCTCCATTGGCTGTCCATATCATAACTAAGTGTTTTCCTATTATTATTCTCAGAGCAAAATACTTCACCAAGCCAGAATAAATTTGATCTTTCCTCAACCCGGAACACAAGGAACAGTGCAGGCAGCTCCTTCTCACACACAGTAAGTACATTATCACTCAGAGCGCAGAGACACAGAACTGACCTCAATCATATTGTCACAGGCAGCAGAAGCTGTCAGTCCCACAGTGATCCAAATTCCCAGAATTATATTATGAATCCCACAGTCACTTGGAGCAGTACAATAATGTGTTGTTTCAAAGTCCAATCATATCTCATTGAAAGGCAGATCCAATTTCACTCCCTTACTCACACACACGAACAGATAGACACTGACAGTGTCAATTCACACTCGTGTCTGTACAATGACTCTCAAACCCAACAGCTAACATACAAGAGCAGAGAAACTGAGGTAATGGACTGAATCAAACCTCCTCCTGAGACAGTCATCGATAATCACAAACTATCATCCGCCTACAGCAGGTGAGACGGAACCAATTCCAACACTCACACAGAGCAAGAATAGCTCAGTACAAGAGACTGTCAATTACATAATCAATCCCACACTCTCACACACCACCAGTCTAACAGATACATAATCAATCCCACACTCTCAAACAGTACCAGAGACTGAGAGAAACAATGATTCATACACTCAGACACATTGAAAAAAAATCACAATCTGTCATTCAATCATTTCCAGTACCTGACTGACAGTGAAACCCACACTCCCGTACCAGGCACTTACAGCTACAGACAAATACTCACACTCACATACCAGAGACAGATAGTTGGAGAGTGAACTCCACAGTCACGCACCAGAAACTGACAGGTACAGAAAAAAAACACTTTTGCATTCCAGAGACTGATAGAAAGAGTAATACCCACACTCACATTCCAGAGACTGATAGATACAGAGTAATACCCACACTCACATTCCAGAGACTGAAAGATACAGAGTAATACCCACACTCACATTCCAGAGACCGATAGATACAGAGTAATACCCACACTCACATTCCAGAGACTGACAAATACAGACTAAAAACCACACTCCTGTAACAATCTTACAGGTACTGATTAAAACCCTTACTCAAATATCAGAAACCGATAGATACAGAATGAAACCCACACTCACTTCTCAGGGACGGACAGATACAGAATAAAACACATATCAGAGAGTGACAGAGCAAAATCAACACTCACCTGAAAGTGACTGACTGATTCAATGTCAAACCCACAATACCACAGCTGTACCAGACACTTAAAGGCACAGAATGAAATCAACATTCATATAATAGCAACTGACGGGTACAGAAAACATACACACATTAACATACCAGTGACAGACAGGTAGAATGTCATAACAGAAACTGTGACATATAGAATATAACCCCACTCATAACAGAAACAGACAGGTACAACTAAAAAGTGCCACACTCACACACAAGAGACTGACAGGTACAGAGTGAAATCCACATTCACACACTTGAATAAACACACATTCACATAACAGAAACTGACAGGAGGAAAACCCACATACACATACCATAGACTGACATTCACAGAATAATACCCACACTCAGATACCATAGACTGATGGATACAGAGTAAACCCCAAACTCACACCAAAGACTAATAGATAGAGTGAAGATCACACTCTCATCCCAGAGAATGACCACTGTAGAGTAAAATCCACACACAAAAAAGTGAGTGACAGATCAAGAATAAAACCTGCACTCACATCCCAGAGAGTGAAAGATAGACAAAAATACACAATCATGTTACCGAGATTGATACATACAGATAATACCCAAATACATATACCAGAAACTGAGATAGAGAAAAACCACACTCAAATCTCAGAGACTGACAGATAAAGAATAAAACTCACACACACATCCTCGAGAGTGATAGATACAGACTTAAATATGCACTCCCTTACCAGAAACTGGGAGTTATTGCACTGATTGAACACTTACTCATGTAACACAAACTGACAGGTACAGTGTAAAACCCCACACTCCCATTCCTGAAACTGACAGGTACAGCGCTAAAACCCACATTCACATCAGAGAAACTGAAAGTTGCTGAATGAAGCCCCACTCAAATACCAGAAACAGACAGATACAGACAAAAGCCCACATTACCTGAAACTGACCGAGAGTAAAACCCACACTCGCCTACCAGAGATTGAAATTTACAGATACAATCCACACATACCAGAGACTGAAAGGTAGAGAGTGAAAGCCACACACACACACACCAGTAACTGACGGATACAGATCACAACCCACACTCACATATCAAACACTGACAAATAAAGAGTAAAACCGCACTCTCAAAGAAAATCAACACTCAAATACCAAAAATTGACAGTGCCGGAGGAAAACCCACAATCACAGAGTAGAAACAGACATGAACAGAGTAAAATGCACTCACATTTCAGAAACCGATGGGTACAGAATACAGCTCGCATTCACATAACAGAAACTGACTGGAATAGAGGAATCGCAAACTAACATACCAGAGACTGACAAGTAGAGTGAAATCCACACACACACACCAAAAAACTGTTATATACAGAGTAAAATTCACACTTGTATATCAGAGAATGAAAGATACAGAATGAAACCCACACTCACTTACCAGTAATTGACAGGTACAGAGTGAAAACCTCTCTTCCAGACCATAAACTTACAGGTATAAAGGAAAAGCCACACTCGCTAACCAGAGACTAACAGATACAGAATAAATACTACACTCACTGGTGGGTGTAGTCTATAGGCCCCCTAACAGTAGCTACACTATTGGATGGAGTATAAATTAAGAAATAATGGAGGCTTGTAAAAAAGGAACAGGAATAATCATGGGCAATTTTAATCTTCATATTGATTGAACAAATCAAATTGGCCAAGGTAGCCTTGAGGAAGAATTCATAGTGTGTATCTGGGATAATTTCCTTGAACAGTACTTTGCGGAACCAACCAGGGAGCAGGCTATCTTAGATCTGGTACTGTGTGATGAGAACATAAGAAATAGGAGCACGCCATTTGGCCCCTCGAGCCTGCTCTGCCATTTAGTAAGAACGTGGCTGGTCTGATCATGGCCTCACCTCCACTTCCCTGTCCGCTCCCCATAATCCTTTATTCCCTTAATGCTCAAAAGTCTGTCTATTTTCACCTTAAGTATATTTAATGGCCCAGCCGCCACAGCTCTCTGGGACAGAGAATTCCACAGATTTACAACCACCTGAGAGAATAAATTCCTCTCATCTCAGTTTTAAATGGGTGACCCCTTATTCTGAAACTACATCCCCTAGTTCTAGTTTCCCCCTATGAGTGGAAATATCCTCATTGCATCTACCTTGTCGAGCCCCCTCATTATCTTTTATGTTTCAATAAGACCGCCTCTCATTCTTCTGAATTCCAATGAATATAGGCCCAACCTACTCAACCTATCTTCATAATCAACCCCCTCAATCAACCTAGTGAACCTGCTCTGAACTGCCTCCAATGCAAGTATATCCTTCCTTAAATACAGATGTTAAAACTGTATGCAATACTCTAGGTGTGACCTCACTAATACCCTGTACAGTTGTAGCAGGACTTCTCTGCTTTTATACTTCAACCCCCTTGCAATAAAGGCCAACATTCCATTTGCCTTCCTGATTACTTGCTGTACCTGCATACTAACTTTTTGTGTTTCATGCACAAGTACCCCCAGGTCCCTCTGCACTGCAGCACTTTGCAATTTTTCTCCATTTAAATAATAATTTGCTTTTTTATTTTTTCTGCCAAAGTTGACAACCTCACATTTTCCCACATTATATTCGGGACAGACTCCACTTGGAATGTACTGGGGCTAGGGTCCTGGCGAACCGAATAACTGGGGCTGCAGAGAGAGCTTTAACTAATCAGTTGGGGGGAGGGGGTGGGGGCAGGGCACGGCGGGGCAGGGTTCAGGTGAGCAGAAACCTAAAAGCTTAAAGGACAAGGTGAAGGCAATAGAGCAGGCTAGCATTGAGGGAAACGAGAACCAAAGCGTGACGGGAAGGGACAGAATCTATAAACATAAGAGTGTATCCGGAAACTGGAGCCGTAGCAGGAGCAAAACCATGCTGACTCTGCTTGACTGAATTATGCTTTTCCAAATGTCCTGCGACAGATGTTAGACGAACTGGTCTTGTGACACTGTTGTGAAGCGCCTTGGGACGTTGTACTATGTTAAAGCTGCTATATAAATAAAAATTATTATTAACAAAAGGAAAGCTGCAGGTTTGTGCGTCACCATCACGATTCATCGAGGCGTAGAGTGCATGTATGGCCATCTTTGCAGAGGAGCAAAGTGTGGGTGGGGCGACAGGGTCCCCAGGGTCAGCACCTTCAGGGGAGGAGAGGGGAACCAGTGAGTGTAGAACTAAACCCAGCCAGAGTCCGTACCTTCAGGGGAAGTTAGGGGAACCAGTGAGTGTAGAACTGAACCTAGACAAAGTAGATGGTGAAAACTGGGAGTGGAGGACATGTTGTTTTCAGACGTGCGATGTGTTTGAATTTCAGGACAGGGAGGACAGAGAGTGTATGGGACAGGAATTTACAGCTTTGGAGGAACGAGAGAGGAAAGAATGTTCCATAGAATCTGGAATTGTCTGTTCTGAATTTGTGTCTGGTACTTGCAGTAATGATTTTTGTAAACTCCTTTTGCAGGGTATAAGAAGGGCAGGATTTGCAGATGGGAAAATCAAACCAAACAGCACGTCAAGATCTGACAGAATAACACGATTCCTCCGGACCTGAATGTCATCGGCCTTTGACTGTGGAAGGAGAAATGTTTGCCTGTTCTGTCTGTGGGAAAAGATTTCAAACATCACTGTGACTGGAAAAGCACCGAGACACACACACACCTGAGTGAGAGTGTTCCAGTGCACTGCCTGTTGAAAGAGCTTTAACCAGTTACACAGCCTGAAAAAACATCACACCATTCACAGTGGGGAGAAACTGTACACGTGTTGTGTGTGGACGAGGCTTCAACTGATCATCCAACCTGCAGAGACACATGGACACCCGCACCATGGAGAAACCGTGGGAATGTGGGGACTGTGGGAAGAGATTTAATTATCCGTCAGAGCTGGAAAAACATCGGCGCAGTCACACTGCGAAGAGGCTGTTCATCTGCTCAGTGTGTGGGGATCGATTCACTCAGTCAAGCCACCTGATGGGACACCAGCGAATTCACACCGGGGAGAGGCCGTACACTTGCACCGTGTGTGGGGAGGGATTCACTTGTTATTCCAACCTTCTAACTCACCAGCGAGTTCACACTGGGAACAGGCTGTTCACCTGCTCTGAATGTGGGGAGGAATTCACTTGTTCATCCAACCTTCTAACTCACCAGCGAGTTCACTCTGGGAAAAGGCCGGTCACCTGCTCCGTGTGTGGGGAGGGATTCGCTCGGTCATCCCATCTGCTGACACACCAGCGAGTTCACACTAGGGAGAAGCCGTTCACCTGCTCTGAGTGTGGGAAGGGATTCACTGAGTCATCCCAGCTGCTGATACACCAGCGAGTTCACACTGGGGAAAGGCCGTTCACCTGCTCCGTGTGTGGGAAGGGATACGCTCGGTCATCCAACCTGGTAAGACATCAGCGAGTTCACAAGTGACTGCAGGGTTTGGATTCTGCTGTTACCCCAGACTGAATCGTGTCCATTCTGACAGTTGGGGTTTCTTTCTGCTGATAGTGATTTCCCCCTCTAACTGGACTGGAGTTTAATATTCTGGATATTTGACCAATTAATCAACGGGAAAAGGGTCAGATAAAAATAATTCTAATTTGTGTTTGCATACTTAACTCTTTAAAGGGATTCTTCAAATACTGAAAGCTGCATCAAATGGAGCTAAATGTTGTTAACAATTGATAATAAAATGAATTGAATCTGCAGGTTGATTTTGGATTTCTCTGGGAGGGAGCCGGACGTGATGTGCCTTGAAATACTGCCGGTATCCAGTAGATGATGCGGTCCCTCCTATTAACTCCAACTAAGAGGAGCGTGACTGCCCCCTAGAGCAAGAGGAATAAGGGCAGCTCAGGGTCAGGCACTGAAAATACTGCACCCCACAGGGACATCACTCAGTGCCCCCTCCCTGGGGCAGCTCAGGGTCAGACACTGAAAATACTGCACCCCACAGGGACATCACACACTGTCCCCATCCTGAAGCAGCTCGGGGTCACACACTGAAAATACTGCATCCCACAGGGACATCACACACTGCCCCCTCCCTGGGGCAGATCAGAGGCAGAACATGGAATGGAAAGGGGAGGTTCCAGTTGTTGTGGACCATGTAGGAACCAATGACCTAGGTAGTACTAGGAATGAGGTTCTGCTGAAAGAGATGGAGGTGTTGGGGTTCAAATGAAAAAGCTGAACGTCAAAGGTAATCTCTGGATTGTTACCTGAGCCCCACACCAATTGTTACAGGGATAAGCAGATTAGAACAGTAAATGCATGGCTCAAAGAGTGGTGTGGGAGGCAGGGGTTTTTCTTTACAGGCACTGGCACCAGCACTGGGCAAAGAGGGAGCTGTTCCCTTGCCATGGGCTCCACTTGAGCTGGGCAGGAACCAGTGTCCTGGCGAATCGAATAACTAGGGCAGTAAACAGGGCTTTAAACTATTGAAGGCTGGGTGGAGAGATCCAGGAAAGTACAGCACGGTTTAGATAGAGAGAAAAAGCAACAAGAGACATGTCAAGGCTCTAGAGCAGAGTTTTGGGTAAAAATAAGCAGAGTGGGTGAGGAAGGAATAGAGAGAGTAACAAAGGTAATCGGGCATTACTGACTAAGGAAAAATAGAAAAAAGCCAAAGCTAAAGGCACTATATCTGAGCGCATGAAGTATTCACAAGAAAATAGATGAATTAATAGCGCAGATAGAAATTAATAGGTTTAATCTGATAACCATTATGGAGCTGTGGTTGCAAAGTGACCACGGTTGAGAACTAAATATTCCAGGATACATAATTTTTAGAAGAGATAGCAAAATTGAAAAGGAGAAGTGGTAGCCCTAATAATAAAGGATGGGATAAAGATTACTGTCTTAGCTCGGAAAATCAAGAAATAGGATCAGTTTGGGTGTGGCTTAGAAACAGCAAGGGCAGAAAACATTGGTGGGAGTTGTTTATAGGCCCCCAAACCATAGTGGTAATGTAAGGCACTGTATAAATCAGGAAATTAGAGGTGCATGTAACAAAGGTAATACAATAATTATGGGGGACTTTAATCTGCATATAGACTGGGCAAACCAAATTTGCAGTAATAGTGTGGAGGACGAATTAATGGAAGGTATACAAGATGGTTTTCTAGATCAGTATTTTGAGGAACCAATGAGAGAACAGGCTATTTTTGATCTAGTAGTGTGCAATAAGAAAGGGTTAATTAATAATGTAGGAAAGTGGCCCTTGGGGAAGAGTAGCCATAACATGATAACATTTTGCATTAAATTTGAAAGTGATTTAGTTAAACAAAGGAAACTGTGTAGGTATGAGGGGAGAGTTGGATAAGTAGATTGGGAAACTATGTCAAAAGGTATGATGGTAGAAAAGGAATGGCTAGCATTTAAAGAATTAAGTTATAATTTACAACAAACATACATTCATTTAAGGTACAAAAACCCCACAGGAATAGTTATCCAACCGTGGCCAACAAGAGAAGTTAAATATAGTATTAAATGAAAGGAAGATGCTTATAATGTTGCCAAAAAGAGCAGTAAGCCTGGGAAGATTTTAGAATTCAGCAAAGGAGGACCAAGAAATTGATAAAGAAACGGAAACTAGAATATGAGAGTAAACTATCGAGAGACAAAATAACAGACTGCAAAAGCTTCCATAGGTCTGTGAAAAGGAAAATATTAGCAAAAGTAAATGTGGGTCCCCTACAGGCTGAGACAGGAGAAATTATAATGGGGAACAAGGAAATGGCAGAGAAATTAAATGCATACTTTGTGTCTGTCTTAATGGAAGAAAGCACAAAAAATTTGCCAGCACTACTGGAGAACCCAGGGTCCAGTGAGAATGAAGAACTGAAAGAAATTAGTATTAGTAAAGAAAAATGGTACTGGAGAAAATAATGAGACTGAAAGCCAATAAATCATTTGGATCTGATGGCCCACATCCGAGGGTATTGAAAAAGTTAGCTATAGAAATAGTGGATGCATTGGTTATCACCTTCCAAAATTCCATAGATTCTACAATGGTTCCTGTGGTTTGGAAGGTGGCAAATGTAACTGGACTATTTAAGAAAGGAGGGAGAAAGAAAACAGGGAACTACAGAGCAGTTAGCCTGACCTCAGTAGTCGGGAAAATGCTCAATTCTATTATAAGGATGTGGTAACAGGCACTCAGAGAAAAATAATAAGATTGGGCAGAGTCAACACTGCTTTATGAAAGGGAAATTATGTTTGACAAATCTGTTGAGACTTTTTTGAGGTTGTAACTAGCAGAATATTTAAGGAGGAATCAGTGGATGTGGTGTATTTAGATTTTCAGAAGGCATTCGATAAGGTGTCACACGAGGTTATTGAACAAAATTAGGGCTCAAGGGATTGGGGGTTAATATACTAGCATGGATTGAGGATTGGTTAATGGACAGAAAACAGAGTAGGAATAAACGGTTAATTTTCAGGTTGGCAGGCTGTAACTGGTCGGGTACTCCAAGGATGGTGCTTGGGCCTCAGCTATTCACAATATATATCAGTGATTTGGATGAGGGGGCCAAATGTTATACAGTTGGACGTCTCTGGTCCGGCATCCTTGGGACCTGACCGGTGCCGGATCAGAGCATTTTCCGGTACTCGGGAGGTCAGCTGCTGACAGCGACCCAGACATGTTCTGTGCATGCATGGGGAGAGAAATGGCGGGGAGGGGAGAGAAGCTGCGAGACAGGGAGAGAGCTCAGCCACGGAGCCGAGAGAGAGACAGAACCACCACCCACGCCGGGACTGATGCTGGACCAAGGATGTTTCCAGACGAAAGAGACCCAGACTGGAGAGTACAACCTGTATATCTACATTTGCTAATGATACAAAGCTAGGTGGGAATACAATTTGTGAGGAGGGTACAAAGAGGCTTCAAGGGGATATCGACAGGCTAAGTTAATGGGCAAGAACATGACAAATGGAATATAGTGGAGAAATATGAAGATATCCAGTTTGGTAGGAAAAATAAAAAAGCAGAGTATTTTTTAAAAGGAGAGGGACCTGGGTACAAAAATCACAAATTTAACATCAATTAACAAGCAATCAATTAAGAGAGCAAATTGTATGTTGGCCTTTATTACAAGATGATTAAAGTATAAGAGGAAAGGCTTCTTACTGCAGTTATATAGGGCCTTGGTGAGACCACACCTAGAGTATTGTGTACAGTTTTGATCTCTTTACCGAAAGACGGATATACTTACCATAGAAGGGGTGCAATGAAGGTTCATCAGACTGTTTCTGGGGGATGGGGGTGATTGTCCTATTAGAGATTGAGTAGACTAGGCCTACATTCTCTACAGTTTAGAAGAATGAGAGGTGATTGCATTGAAACCAGCAAAATTCTTACAGGGTTTGATAGGATAATTGTAGGGAGGATGTTTCCCCAGGCTAGGGAGTCTAGAACCAGGTGTCTTAGTCTCAGAACAAGGGGTCAGCAATTTAGGACTGAGATGAGGAGAAATTTCTTTGCTCAGAAGGTGGTGAATCTTTGGAATTCTCTCTGAGGGCTGTGGATGTTCAGAAGTTATGTATATTCAAGACAGACATCAATATATTTTTGGATATTAAGGGAATCGAGGGATATGGGGATAGTGCAGGAAAATGAAGTTGAGGTAGAAGATCAGCCATGATCTCATTGAAGGCTCAAGGGGTCAAAGGGCCTACTCCTGTTCCTATTTATTATCTTATGATGACAGTAAGTAACAGGATAGGTAAAGCCAAACTGCAGGTGTACAGATACAACCCAGGGGTCAGTCCGCCCAGTGGCCAGAGGACACAGCAGGTTTACAGGTACAAACCCAGGGTCAGTCCACCCAGTGACCAGAGGACACAGCAGGTTTACAGGTACAAACCCAGGGTCAGTCCGCCCAGTGACCAGAGGACACAGCAGGTTTACAGGTACAACCCAGGGGTCAGTCCGCCCAGTAGCCAGAGGACACAGCTGGTGTACAGGTACAAACCCAGGGTCAGTCCGCCTAGTGACCAGAGGACACAGCAGGTTTACAGGTACAACCCAGGGGTCAGTCTGCCCAGTGACCAGAGGATACAGCTGGACATCACGAATTATCCATTCTGCCATCGACATCAGCATTGTGTTGGATCAATTGCTAAAAATGGTTCCTCATTGGTTATCTGCCAGAAATGGAAAACAAAAGCTATACCTGGTTATGAAATAGTCTGTGACTGATTCTGTGGTGAAGTGCAGATCTCCACCCCCATTATATAAAGAGAGCTCGACGTGATGTAACCGAGTACTTTGAACCTCATTGATGCCACAATAGAAACAGTCTGTAATTTATAGAGTGCCAAAATGTGCAAGGAATAAGATCTGGCTATTTCTGTTTCTGTGTTTTCCATCTCTCCTGTCACCTCTCCTCGACACCTCTGCCCCCTTCTCCCTCTCTATCTGTGTGTCTCTTCCTTTGTTTTTTGTTCCTTTTTCTGATCAGCCAGCTCTCTCTGACAGTCATCCACTTTCTACCCATCTGTCCCTCTCTACCTTTCCTCCTTTCTCTCTATGGTCTCTCCCTGGCACGTGGCCCCTATTTCTCTAACACAGCCATACCAGGCCACAGTCCCTCAAAAAGGCAATGTCAGGGCGGTGAGGGATCTTCCAAAAGAAACATAAGCAGGAGTAGGCCATTTGGCCCCTGGAGTCTGCTCCACCATTCAATATGATCATGGCTGATCTGATCTTGGGCTCAGCTCCACTTCCCTGCCCGCCCCCCATAATCTTTTACTCCCTTATTGCTCAAAAATCTGTCTATCTCCGCCTTAAATATATTCAATGACCCAGCCTCCATAGGTCTCTGGTTCAGAGAATTCCACAGATTTACAACCCTCAGAGAAAAAATTTCTCCACATCTCAGTTTTAAATGGGCAGCCCCTTATTCTCAGACTATGTCCCCTAGTTTTAGTTTCCCCTATAAATGTAAATATCCTCTCTGCATCCACCTTGTCAAGCCCCTCACTATCTTATAAGTTTCAATAAGATCACCTCTCATTCTTCTGAACTCCAATGTGTATAGGCCCAACCTACTCAACCTATCATCATAAGTCCGCCCCCTCATCTCTGGAATCGACCTAGTTAACCTTCTCTGAATAGCCTTCAATGCAAGTATACCCTTCCTTAAATACGGAGACCAAAACTGTACAGAGTGCTCCAGGTGTGGCCTCACCAATACCCTGTAAAGTTGTAGCAGGACTTCTCTGCTTTTATACTCTATCCCTCTTGAAATAAAGGCCAACATTCCATTTGCCTTCCTGATTACTTGCTCTACCTGCATACTAACTTTTTGTGTTTTATGCATAAGAACTCCCAGGTCTCTGTACTGCAGCACTTTGCAATTTTTCTCAGTTTAAATTATAATTGCTTTTCTATTATTTCTGCCAAAGTGGATAACCTCACATTTTTCTACTTTATACTCCAGCTGCCAAATTTTTGCCCACTCACTTAGCCTGTCTATATCACTTTGCAGATTTTTTGTGTCCTCCTCACAATTTGCTTTCCCACCCATCTTTGTATCATCAGCAAACTTGGCTACATTACACTCTGTCCCTTCATCCAAGTCATTAATATAGATTGTAAATAGTTGAGGACCCAGCACCGATCCCTGCAGAACACCACGAGTCACTGTTTGCCAATCCTCTATCCATGCTAATAAAATTACCCCCAACCCCGTGAGCTTTTATCTTGTGCAGTAACTTTTTATGTGGCACCTTATCGAATACCTTCTGGAAATCTAAATACACCACATCCACTGATTCTCCCTTATCCACCCTGCTCGTTACATCCTCAAAGAACTCCAGCAAATTTGTCAAACATGATTACCTTTGCCATGCTCCTCCTTTGCTGTATGGGAAATCGTGGACGCTTCCAGTGTCCCTGACTACGATGTGTGCAGGAAGTATGTCCAGCTGCAGCTCCTGACAGACCGCATTGCGGCACTGGAGCTGCACATGGATTCACTCTGGAGCATCTGCGATGCTGAGGATGTCATGAATAGCATGTTGAGTGAGTTGGTCACACCGCAGGTAAAGGTTACACAGGCAGATAGGAAATGGGTGACCAGCTGGAAGAGCAGTGGAAGGAAGGTAGGTAGTGCAGGGATCCCCTGCGGTCATCCCCCTCCAAAACAGATATACCATTTTGGGTACTGTTGGGGGGCTCATCAGGGGAAGGCAGCAGCAGCCAAGTTCATGGCACCATGGGTGGCTATGCTGCACAGGAGGGCAAGAAAAAGAGTAGGAGAGCTATAGTGGTAGGGGAATAGATAGGTGTTTCTGCGGCCACAATCGAGACTCCAGGATGGTATGTTGCCTCCCTGGTGCAAGGGTCAAAGATGTCTTGGAGCGGCTGCAGGGCATTCTGGAGGGGGAGGGTGAACAGCCAGTTGTCATGGTGCATATAGGTACCAACGATATAGGTAAAAAACGGGATGAGGTCCTACAAGCTGAATTTAGGGAGCTAGGAGTTAAATTTTAAAAGTAGGACCTCGAAGGTAGCAATCTCAGGATTGCTACCGGTGCCACGTGCTCGTCAGAGTAGGAATTACAGGATAGTTAAGATGAATACGTGGCTTGAGGAATGGTGCAAGAGGGAGTGATTCAAATTCCTGGGACATTGGAACTGGTTCTGGGGGAGGTGGGACCAGTGCAAACCGGACGGTCTGCACCTGGGCAGGACCGGGACTAATGTCCTAGGGGGAGTGTTTGCTCAGGCTGTTGGGGAGGGTTTAAACTAATATGTTAGAGGGATGGCAATCTATGCAGGAAGACAGAGGGGAGTAAAATGGGGGCAGAACCAAAAGGTAGAAAGGAGATCAGGAAAAGTGGAGGGCAGAGAAATCAATGGCAAAAATCAAAAAGGGCCACATTACAACATAATTCTAAAAGGACAAAGAGTGTTTTTAAAAAAAACAAGCCTGAAGGCTCTGTGTCTCAATGTGAGGAGCATTCGTAATAAGGTGGCTGAATTAACTGCGCAGATGGCTGTTAACAGATATGATATAATTGGAATTACGGAGACGAGGCTCCAGGGTGACCAAGGCTGGGAACTCAACATCCAGGGGTATTCAATATTGAGGAAGGATAGACAGAAAGGAAAAGGAGGTAGAAACATAGAAAATAGGTGCAGGAATAGGCCAATCGGCCTTTCTAGCCTGCACCGCCATTCAATGAGTTCATGGCTGAACATGCAACTTCAGTACCCCATTCCTGCTTTCTCACCATACCCCTTGATCCCCTTAGTAGTAAGGACTACATCTAACTCTTTTTTGAATATATTTAGTGAATTGGCCTCAACAACTTTCTGTGGTAGAGAATTCCACGGGTTCACCACTCTCTGGGTGAAGAAGTTCCTCCTCATCTCGATCTTAAATGGTTTACCCCTTCTCCTTAGACTGTGACCCCTGGTTCTGGACTTCCCCAACATTGGAAACATTTTTCCTGCATCTAATCTGTCTAAACCCATCAGAATTTTAAACGTTTCTATGAGGTCCCCTCTCATTCTTCTGAACTCCAGTGAATACAAGCCCTGTTGATCCAGTCTTTCTTGATAGGTCAGTCCTGCCATCCCGGGAATCAGTCTGGTGAACCTTCGCTGCACTCCCTCAATAGCAAGAATGTCCTTCCTCAGGTTAGGAGACCAAAACTGTACACAATACTCCAGGTGTGGCCTCACCAATGCCCTGTAGCAACACCTCCCTGCCCCTGTACTCAAATCCCCTCGCTATGAAGGCCAACATGCCATTTACTTTCTTAACCGCCTGCTGTACCTGCATGCCAACCTTCAATGACTGATGTACCATGACACCCAGGTCTTGTTGCACCTCCCCTTTTCCTAATCTGTCACCATTCAGATAATAGTCTGTCTCTCTGTTTTTACCACCAATGTGGATAACCTCACATTTATCCACATTATACTTCATCTGCCATGCATTTGCCCACTCACCTAACCTATCCAAGTCGCTCTGCAGCCTCACGGCATCCTCCTCGCAGCTCACACTGCCACCTAACTTAGTGTCATCCGCAAATTTGGAGCTCCTACATTTAATTCCCTCGTCTAAATCATTAATGTACAGTGTAAACAGCTGGGGTCCCAGCACAGAACCTTGCGGTACCCCACTAGTCACCGCCTGCCATTCTGAAAAGTACCCATTTACTCCTACTCTTTGCTTCCTGTCTGACAACCAGTTCTCAATCCATGTCATCACACTACCCCCAATCCCATGTGCTTTAACTTTGCACATTAATCTTTTGTGTGGGACCTTGTCGAAAGCCTTCTGAAAGTCCAAATATACCACATCAACTGGTTCTCCCTTGTCCTCAAAAAATTCTCGAAGATTTGTTAAGCATGATTTCCCTTTCACAAATCCATGTTGACTTGGACCTATCATGTCACCTCTTTCCAAATGCGCTGCTATGACATCCTTAATAATTGATTCCATCATCTTGCCCACGACCGATGTCAGGCTTACCGGTCTATAATTCCCTGTTTCCTCTCTCCCTCCTTTTTTAAAAAGTAGGGTTACATTGGCTACCCTCCACTCTATAGGAACTGATCCAGAGTCAATGGAATGTTGGAAAATGACTGTCAATGTATCCGCTATTTCCAAGGCCACCTCCTTAAGTACTCTGGGATGCAGTCCATCAGGCCCTGGGGATTTATCGGCCTTCAATCTCATTAATTTCCCCAACACAATTTCCCGACTAATAAGGATTTCCCTCAGTTCCTCCTCCTTACTAGACCCTCTGACCCCTCTTATATCCGGAAGGTTGTTAATGTTCTCCTTAGTGAATACCGAACCAAAGTACTTGTTTAATTGGTCCGCCATTTCTTTGTTCCCCGTTATGACTTCCCCTGATTCTGACTGCAGGGGTCCTTTTTCTCTTTACTAACCTTTTTCTCTTTACATATCTATAGAAACTTTTGCAATCCGTCTTAATGTTCCCTGCAAGCTTCTTCTCGTACTCCATTTTCCCTGCCCTAATCAAACCCTTTGTTCTCCTCTGCTGAGTTCTAAATTTCTCCCAGTCTCCGGGTTCACTGCTATTTCTGGCGAATTTGTATGCCACTTCCTTGGCTTTAATACTATCCCTGATTTCCCTTGATAGCCACGGTTGATCCACCTTCCCTTTTTTATTTTTACGACAGACAGGAATGTACAATTGTTGTAGTTCATCCATGCAGTCTCTAAATGTCTGCCATTGCCCATCCACAGTCAACCCCTTAAGTAACATTCGCCAATCAATCCTTGCTAATTCACACCTCATACCTTCAAAGTTACCCTTCTTTAAGTTCTGGACCATGGTCTCTGAATTAACTGTTTCAATCTCCATCCTAATGCAGAATTCCACCATATTACGGTCACTCTTCCCCAAGGGGCCTTGCACAACGGTATTGCTAATTAATTCTCTCTCATTACACAACACCCAGTCTAAGATGGCCTCCCCTCTCGTTGGTTCCTCGACATATTGGTCTAGAAAACCATCCCTTATGCACTCCAGGAAATCCTCCTCCACCGTCTTGCTTCCAGTTTGGTTAGCCCAATCTATATGCATATTAAAGTCACCCATTATAACTGCTGCACCCTTATTGCATGCACCCCTAATTTCCTGTTTGATGCCCTCCCCAACATTACCACTACTGTTTGGAGATCTGTACACAACTCCCACTAACGTTTTTTGCCCTTTGGTGTTCTGCAGTTCTACCCATATAGATTCCACATCATCCAAGCTAATGTCCATTCTAACTATTGCATTAATCTCTTCTTTAACCAGCAATGCTACCCCACCTCCTTTTCCTTTTATTCTATCCTTCCTGAATGTTGAATACCCCTGGATGTTGAGTTCCCAGCACTGATCATCGTGGAACCACGTCTCCGTAATCCCAGTCACATCATATTTGTTAACATCTATTTGCACAGTTAATTCATCCACCTTATTACGGATACTCCTTGCATTAAGACACAAAGCCTTCAGGCTTGTTTTTTTAACACCCTTTGTCCTTTTAGAATTTTGCTGTACAGTGGCCCTTTTTGTTTTTTGTCTTGTGTTTCTCTGCCTTCCACGTTCCCTCATCTCCTTTCTGTCTTTTGCTTTTGTCTCCTTTTTGTTTCCCTCTGTCTCCCTGCATTGATTCCCATCCCCCTGCCATATTAGTTTAACTCCTCCCCAACAGCACTAGCAAACACTCCCCCTAGGACATTGGTTCCGGTCCTGCCCAGGTGCAGACCGTCTGCTTTGTACTGGTCCCACCTCCCCCAGAACCGGTTCCAATGCCCCAGGAATTTGAATCCCTCCCTGCTGCACCACTGCTCAAGCCATGTATTTATCTGCGCTATCCTGCGATTCCTATTCTGACTAGCACGTGGCACTGGTAGCAAACCCGAGATTACTACTTTTGAGGTCCTACTTTTTAATTTAGCTCCTAGCTCCTTAAATTCGTTTCGTCGGACCTCATCCCTTTTTTTTTTTTACTTATGTCGTTGGTACCAATGTGCACCATGACAACTGGCTGTTCTCCCTCCTTTTTTCGAATGTCCTGCACCCGCTCAGTGACATCCTTGACCCTTGCACCAGGGAGGCAACATACCATCCTGGAGTCTCGGTTGCGGCCGCAGAAACGCATCTTTTCCCCTTACAATTGAATCCCCTATCACTATCGCTCTCCCACTCTTCTTCCTCCCCTCCTGTTCAACAGAGCCAGCCACGATGCCATGAATTTGGCTGCTGCTGCCCTCCCCTGATGAGTCATCCCCCTCAACAGTACTCAAAGCAGTGTATCTGTTTTGCAGGGGGATGACCACAGGGGACCCCTGCACTACCTTCCTTGCACTGTTCTTCCTGCTGGTCTTCCATTCCCTATCTGGCTGTGGACCCTTCACCCGCGGTAAGACCAACTCGCTACATGTGCTACTCACGTCATTCTCAGCATCGTGGATGCTCCAGAGTGAATCCACCCTCAGCTCCAACTCCGCAACGCGGTCCGTCAGGAGCTGGAGGCAGACACACTTCCCGCACACGTAGTTGTCAGGAACACTGGAGTCGTCCCTGAGTTCCCACATGGTACAGGAGGAGCATAACACACGGCCGAGCTGTCCTGTCATGATTTAACCCTTAGATAGGCAACAACAATGCTAAAGTTTACTTACTGTTATAGAAGAGAAAAAAGAAAAACTACTCACCAATCACCAGCCAATCACTTACCCCCTTGGCTGTGATATCACCTTTCTGTTTCTTTCTACTTCTTTTTTTGCCTTCTCCCTGTAGCTGCACAAGTACGCCTCTCGCTGCCGCTGGGCCGCTTATAGGCCTCCGACCCCGGACTCACGCCTCACCAACTGCCACCGCCTCTCTCTGCCGCTGGGCCTTTTATAGGCCTCCGACCCCGGACTCGCACCTCACCAACTGCCGCCACCTCTCGTTGCCGCTGGGCCTTTTATAGGCCTCCGACCCCGGACTCGCACCTCACTAACTGCCGCCGAATCTCGTGGGGTAGCGTTGCTGGTTAAAGAGTAGATTAATACAATAGAATAAGGAAGGACATTAGCTTGGATGATTTGGAATCTATAATGGGTAGAGCTGTGGAACACCAAAGGGCAGAAAACGCTAGTGGGAGTTGTGTATGGACCACCAAATGTAATAGTGAGGTTGGGGATGGCATCAAACAGGAAATTAGGGATGTGTGCAATAAAGACTGGATCAACTGGGCTTATATTCACTGGAGTTCAGAAGAATGAGAGGGGACCTCATAGAAACATTTAAAATTCTGACGGGGTTAGACAGGTTAGATGCAGGAAGAATGTTCCCAATGTTGGGGAAGTCCAGAACCAGAGGTCACAGTCTAAGGATAAGGGGTAAGCCATTTAGGACCGAGATGCGGAGGAACTTCTTCACCCAGAGAGTGGTGAACCTGTGGAATTCTCTACCACAGAAAGTTGTTGAGGCCAATTCACTAAATATATTCAAAAAGGAGTTAGATGAGGTCCTTACTACTAGGGGGATCAAGGGGTATGGCGAGAAAGCAGGAATGGGGTACTGAAGTTGAATGTTCAGCCATGAACTCATTGAATGGCGGTGCAGGCTAGAAGGGCCGAATGGCCTACTCCTGCACCTATTTTCTATGTTTCTATAAAGATACAGCAGTTATCATGGGTGACTTTAATCTACATATGGATTGGGCTAACCAAACTGGTAGCAATATGGTGGAGGAGGATTCCCTGGAGTGTATAAGGGATGGTTTTCTAGACCAATATATCAAGAGCCAACTAGAGAGCTGGCCATCCTGGACTGGGTGATGTGTAATGTGTAAAGAGACGGTCTGTGTATGGAGATGTAAAACAAGGAAACGGTGTCTGTGTGTGATAGAGACACAGCCATGTGGTCACAGTCAGAACAATGCACAGATATCCTGGTTATGGTTTGAGCAGGGTTAGATCATGAATGTAGTAAACATAAATATCACCAGTGTAGCCGCAGCTTGTTAGAACAGACCTGGGGAGCAGAGAGCTCTGAATTCACTGTATTATCCCCGTTCTCCAGATCAGGTAACTATACTGTCTGTATTTTGCAGTGCTGTTTATAACATCAGTAAAAGACAATCTATTATGAGCTTGATTATCTTGTGTCTGAAACCACAAGATTAAATATTTAGAGACAATAAGATGAACAAGTAAACACATCATGGCCCAATACTCCAGCTTTTTATTCAGAGGGGAAAATTGTTTATCTAACTCCTCGAGTGGACAGAATAAAGAAAGATCCAAACTCTAAAAGCCCCTCGATGCATTTGTAAATATCTTTCAAATTCTGACATATCAATTGTCAGTATACGATCCATTCAAGTCAATGGAAGACGAGAGAGAAGTTGGGGTGAGGAGGTTGGAGAGTAGGAGTGAATGAGGAGTTGGGGTGAAGGGTTCACTGCTCATGAATAGACTGTTGAACTATAATGGGGTTTGTTTTCTCTTTGCAATGTTTTGAGTTGTGTGTTTAACTGAAGTCAGACACAGAGCTGCAGTTACTCGCGGGCACTGGGCTGTTTCTAGTGAATGAATGTGGAAAGTGTTAGTGGGGAATAGATTTGTGTGGGATCATTCTGTGCTGAACACATTGCTGGGCTGCGAGTTTTTTATTCGATCATGGGATGTGGGTGTCACTGGCAAGGCCAGCATTTATTGCTCATCACTAATTGCCCTTGAGAAGATGGTGGTAAGCCACCTTCATGAACCGCTGCAGTCCATGTGGTGAAGGTACTCCCACAGTGCTGTTAGGGAGGGAGTTCCAGGAATTTGACCCAGCGACAATCAAGGAATGGCAATATACTTCCAAATCAGGATGGTGTATGACTTAGAGGGGAACGTGGAGGTGGTGGTGTTCCCACGTGCTTGCTGCCCTTGTCCTTCTAGGTGGTAGAGTTCGCGGGTTTGGGCGGTGCTGCTAAAGAAGCCTTGGCGAGTTGCTGCAGTGTATCTTGTAGATGGTACACACTGCAGCCACGTTGCGCCGGTGGTGGAGGGAGTGGATGTTTAAAGTGGTGGATGGGGTGTCAATCAAGCGGGCTGCTTTGTCCTGGATGGTGTTGAGCTTCATTCATCCAGGCAAGTGGAGAGAATTCCATCACACTCCTGACTTATGCCTTGTAGACGATGGAGAGGCTTTGGGGAGTCAGGTGAGACACTCACTGCAGAATACCCAGCCTCTGACCTGCTCTTGTTGTCACAGTATTTATGTGGCTGATCCAGTTAAGTTTCTGGTCAATGGTGACCCCCAGGATGTTAATGGTAGAGGATTCGGCGAGGGTAATGCCATTGAATGTTAAGTGGCGGTGGTTAGACTCTCGCTTGTTGGAGATAGTCATTGCCTGGCACTTGTGTGACACAAATTTTATTTGCCACTTATCAGCCCAAGCCTGAATGTTGTCCAGGTCTTGCTGTATGCGGGCATGGACTGCTCCATTATCTGAGGAGTTGCGAATGGAACTGAACACTGTGCAGTCATCAGCAAACATCCCCACTTCTGACCTTATGATGGAAGGAAGGTCATTGATGAAACAACTGATGATGGTTGGGCCTAGGACACTGCCCTGAGGAACTCCTGCAGCGATGTCCTGGGGCTGTGATGATTGACCTCCAACCATCACAACCATCTTCCTTCATACTAGGTATGACTCCAGCCAGTGGAAAATGTTTCCCCTGATTCCCATTGACTTCAGTTTTACACGGGCTCCTTGATGTCACACTCGGTCAAATGCCTTGATGTCGAGGGCAGTCACTCTCACCTCACCTTTGGAATTCAGCTCTTTTGTCCATGTTTGGACCAAGGCTGTAATGAGGTCTGGAACTGAGTGGTCTTGGCAGAACCCAAACTGGGTATCATTGAGCAGGATGTTGCTGAGTAAGTGCTGCTTGATAGAATTGTTGACACCTTCCATCACTTTGCTGATGATTGAGAGTAGACTGATGGGGCGGTAACTGGCTGGATTGGATTTGTCCTTTTTGTGGACCAGACATACCTGAGCAGTTTTCTATATGTTGGGTAAATGCCAGTGTTGTAGCTGTACTGGAACAGCTTGGCTAGAGTTGCAGCTCGTTCTGGAGCACGTCTTCAACACAACAGCCGGGATGTTGTCGGGGCCCATAACCTTTGCTGTATCAGTGCATTCAGCCTTTTCTTGATATCGTGGTGAATCGAATTGGCTGAAGACTGGCTTCTGTGATGGTGGGGACCTCAGGAGGAAGCCGATATGGACCACTTGACACTTCTGGTTGAAGATGGTTGTAAACACTTCAGCCTTTTTTCTTTTGCACTTATTTGCTAGGCTCCACCATCATTGAGGATGGGGATATTCATGGAGCCTCCTCCTCCCATTAACTGTTTAATGGACCACCACCATTCACGACTGGATGTGGCAGGACTAGAGCTTTTATCTGATCCGATGGTTATGGGATTGCTTAGCCTTGTCTATAGTATGCTGCTTCTGCTTTTTAGCATGCATGTAGTCCTGTGTTGCAGTTTCCCCAGGTTGGCACCTTATTTTCAGGTGTGCCTGGTGCTGTTCCTGGCATGCTCTTCTACACTCTTCATTGAACCAGGATTGGTCCCCAGGCTTGATAGTAATGGTAGAGTGAGGGATATGCCGGGCCTTGAGGTTACAGATTGTGATGGAATACAATTCTGCTGCTGCTGATGGCCCACAGCGCCTCATGGATGCCCAGTTTTGAACTGCTAGATATGTTTTGCATCTATCCCATTTAGCACGGTGGTAGTGCCACACAACACAATGGAGGGTGTCCTCCGTATCAAGACGGGACTTCATCTCCACAATGACTCTGCAGTGGTCGCTGCTACCAGTGCTGTCATGGACAGATGCATCTGCAACAAGTAGATTGGTAAGGATGACATCAAGTAGGTTTTTCCTCTCGAGTTGGTTCTCACCATCTGCTGCAGGCCCAGTCGAGCAGTTATGTCCTTCAGGACTCGGTCAGCAGTGGTGCTACCGAGCCACTCGATGATGGACATTGAAGTCCCTCACCCAGAGTACATTCTGTGTCCTTGCTACTCTCAGTGCCTCTTCCACGTGGTGTTCAACATGGAGGAGTACTGATTCATCAGCTGAGGGAGGGCGGTAGGTGGTAATCAGCAGGATAGTTCCTTATCCATGCTTGACCTGAAGCCATGAGACTTCATGGGGTCCGGAGTTTTATCTATTACTGATGTCAAACTGATGGGCCTATAGCTACCCGGGTCTGCATTGTCACCTTTTTTAAAAATGGGGACTACATTAGTCTCCTTCCAATCTGTCGGAACCATTCCAGAGTGCAGTAAGCAATTAAAAATACAGGCAATTACCGATAATTAATCCTTGCCCGTCAGCTTGGTCCACTTGAACCCAGATCACTTCAGCTGTGCCTAATGAGGCAATATCAAGTCTCTCTAGCTGTTCGATTCTCACTGATTGAAATAGCAACCCCAGCTCCCCTTTGATCTACACTATCCTTTCTCAAACCATTGTAGACCTTTAGGTGAATGTCTGCCATCATTGTCATCTAGTCATGTCTCAGAAATACACAATACATCTAAATTCTCCAACACAGCACAGGATTACAATTCTAACAATTTGCTTCCAACACTCCTTGCATTTACATGAAGGCAATTTAAAGGTCTCCCATCTATTTCTTAGTTATTAATTCTTGTTTGCTTCCTAACTGATTTAACGTCATGCTTTGCTTCTATGTAATTTTCACATGTAGTAAGGCTAGCTTTGAACTTATCTACACTATCCCCTTGCTGAACTCTGGGATAATTCAGCACCCTCTGCCAACCTTTTAGCTCCCAAGAAGTTAAGATGGAGGTTGTCTCTCCTAAACAACTTACCTTGTCCAGCGAAAACCTCCCAATTATTGATGAAGTGAAGCTGCTTCTTTTTGCAAAGGTCCTGAAGCCAGATGTTGAATCCCAAGGTTTTGGCTATTTCTCTCCATCGATCTGGACATGACTGGTAATGTAGAAACATAGAAAATAAGTGCAGGAGTAGGCCATTCGGCCCTTCGAGCCTGCACCACCATTCAATAAGATCATGGCTGATCATTCACCTCAGTACCCCTTTCCCCCCTCATAGTCCGGAGACTACTACCCTTGCACCCCTTTGCTGAAGGACATTTATGAGGCTTTTGTAGGAATCCTGCATCACAAATGGACTTCTATCCATGATATCATTAGTTCCAATATGTAAACCTACTAAATATCTTGGCACTCACCTTTCATTAGTTCTTCCACACGGTGCTGGAGATCAGTTACCTTGGTCTCTGGAAAACAGAAGACTGCTCTTGACAGAGCCTTACCTCTACATAGGCTGCTGTCTGTGTGCCTGATGGTGGAGTCCCCAATGAGGATTGCCCATTGCCTCTTGCTCTTGCTCTGGCTGTTCAAACAATGTCCTCTTGGACTTTTCAACCTTCCTCTTACCTTTTCCAAGATGCTGATATAAGGATTGAGGTTCGGTATCACTGGTGCTGACCTCACTGCCTGTCGTGTTCTCCAAATCACAAAGCGGGGCATACCGGTTTGAAGTAATGAGAGAATCCAAAGAAACTGTCCCTTTAAACAGGCACAGAGACTATGTGAAACTAAGAAAGAAGCATTATTGGCCAACTAAAAGTAAACCAGATGCTGGGGCCTGTAAGTAGCGCTCCACCAGCCGACATCCGACTGAAACCCGACTGCTATCGTCATCAGTGCCAGGCGCAGGACCAGGGGGCGAGGGACAATTTTTGGTCCGGGGCACTGTGCATGGTGATGACGTCAGCCTCACTGAGCACAGCAGAGCGGGGTGCAACGTCTTACCGTCGCTGCAAAACTCCCGGCAAATTTAGCGGAAAGCGCTGTTCTCACCGCGCCCAGTCGCAAACTCATTTGCATCCCATTTCACCAGCTGGGAGTGTTAATGGGAGATACAAAGTAGCAAAATTTCACCCCCTCTCCCTTTAAACAGGCACAGAGACACTGCAAATTTAAACAAACGCAGATACACTTCCCCTTTAAACATGTACAGAGACACTGCCCATTTAAACAGGCACAGGGACACTGCAACTTTGTGAGTCTCAGAGACACTGCCCCTTTAAACCATCCCAGGGACACTGCCTCTTTAAAAACAGGCAGTGACACCCTCAAAGCCTCCTTGAACAAGTGCATCATCATCATCATCATCATCATCATAGGCAGTCCCTCGAAATCGAGAAAGATTTGCTTCCACTCTAAAAGTGAGTTCTTAGATGACGGAACAGTCTAATATGGGTATTACAGTCTCTGTCACAGGTGGGACAGACAATCGTTGAAGGAATGGGTGGGTGGGACTGGTTTGCCGCACGTTCTTTCCGCTGCCCGAGTTTGTTTTCTGCATGCTCTAGGTGAAGAGACTCGAAGTACTCAGCACCCTCCCGGATGCACTGCCTCCACTTAGGATGGTCTTTGGCCAGAGACTCCCAGGTGTTGGTGGGGATGTTCCATTTTATCATGGAGGCTTTGAGGGTGTCCCACCTGGGGCTCGCTTGCCATGTAGGAGTTCTGAGTAGAGCGCTTGCTTTGGGAGTCTTGTCAGGCATGCGAACGATGTGGCCCGCCCAGCAGAGCTGGTCAAGTGTAATCAGTGCTTCGATGCTGGGGATGTTGGCCTGATCGAGGACGCTAACATTGGTGCGTCTGTCCTCCCAGGGGATTTGTAGGATCTTGTGGAGACATCGTTGGTGGTAATTCTCCAGCGATTTGAGCTGTCTACTGTATATGGTCCACGTCTCAGGTATCACTGGCCCTGTAGACTATGAGCTTGGTGGCAGATTTGAGGGCATGATCTTCGAACACTCTTTTCCTCAGGCGCCCGAAGGCTGCGCTGATGCACTGGAGGCGGTGTTGAATCTCGTCGTCGATGTCTGCCCTTGCTGATAATAGGCTCCGAGGTTTAGGCAATGGTCCACGTTGTCCAGGGCCGCACCGTAGATCTTGATGACTGGGAGAGCAGTGGTGTGTTGTGGGGTCAGCTTGGTGGAGGACCTTTGTCTAACGGATGTTTAGTGTCAGGCCGATGCTTTCTTACGCCTCAGTGAAGATGTTGACTATGACTTGGAGTTCAGTCCCTGAATGTGTGCCGACGCAGAACAAGTGCAACATCCCCAGTGACACCTGGGAATCCCTGGCCTAAGTGGAGGAAAAGCATCCGGGAAGGCGCTAAGCACCTCGAGTCTCTTCGCCGGGAGCAAGCTGAAGCCAAGAGGCGACAGTGACACCCGTTCCTTCAACCACCATCTGTTCCCACCTGTGAAAGAGACTGTAAGTCACGCATTGGACTCTTCAGTCACCTGAGAATTAATTTTTAATGTGTAAGCAAGTCATCCTCGACTCCGAGGGACTGCCTCAGAAGAGAAGCCCCTGCCCCCTTTAAACAGGCGCAGTGACCCTGCCCCCTCAGGAAGAGCGCGCCCTGTATTGGTCACCCACTGATTGGTACAGTAGCCCCACGCCCCGCCGCTGATTGGCGCAGAGCAGCGGCCGCTGGGTGGGCTGATGCCCCGTGCGACCTCGCCATTGGCTGCGGGCTGAGTGGCGGCGGCGCGCGAGAGAGCGGTTAGCCGGCGGGCTCCGCTCGCGGCCCGGATGTTCGGAGAGCCGTTGTGGAGATTGCCGCGCGGACTGTCTCACTCAGTGACTCCGCGGGGGGCGGCGGTAGGAGCGGCCAGGCCCAGGCTCCGTGCGGGCTATCTCTCACTGACACCGCGGGGTAGGGGCGGCCCAGGCTCCGTGCGGCCTCACACACTCACTGACGCCGCGGGCGGCGAGGTTTGGGTCGTCGGTGGGTGGCGGCTGCAGGATAGCTTCGGGCGGCGACGGGCCTTGGTTACTGGTGGGTGGAGAGTGAGATGGCGGTTTGTCGGGGGGAGTGCAGCCCCCATCTTTGGCAGCGCGGGGAGCGAGAGGGGCGAGGCGTTTCTTGACGTCATAGTTTGTCCCGCTGCAGGGCAGGGAGCATGCGCGGCGGCCATCTTAGTGCAGGGAGGCCCTCAGGTGCAGGGAGGCCCTCAGGTACAGGATGGTGACCAGTGACATGAATATATAAGAAATAGGAGCCGGAATAGGCCATTTGGTCCCTGGAGCCTGCTCCGCTACTCAATAAGATGATGGCTGCAGCATCTGGAGTGGTTCTCCTTGGAGCAGTGAAGGTGCAGGGCAGGTTTAAAAGAGGTGGTCACAATCAGGAAGGCTTTAGATTGAGTCAGGGAACAGAGTAGTTCTGCTCACCCAATCAGATAATGGAAGAAGCCCATTTGGCCCGTCGAGCCCGTGCCAGCTCCCAACTGGTCCCACACTCCCACCCTTTCCCCTGAGTTTGCAAATGTTTTTCTTTCAGATTCCTTTTTGGAAGCTGTGATTGAGTCTGCCTCCACCACCCTTTCAGGCCTTGCATTCCAGATCCTAACCACTCGCTGCGTACAAAAGTTTTTCTTGCATCGCCTTTGGTTCATTTGCCACTCACCTTAAAGCTCTCCTCCTCAGTTTCTCTACCCTAGCCTGACCCCTCATGATTTTGAACACCTCTATCCAATCTCCTCTTAACCTTTTCTGCTCCAAGGAGAACAGCTCCAGTTTCTTTAGTCTACCCACGTAACTGATATCCCTCATCTCGTGAATCATTCTTGTAAATCTTTTCTGCACCCACTAAAACCTTCACATTCTAATGTGCAGTGCCCAGAATTGGATACAATACTCCAGTTGAGGCCGAACCAGTGTTTTATAAAGGTTCATCATAACCTCCTTGCTTTTGTACTCTGATGCCCAGGACCCCGTAAGCTTTTTTAATTGCTTTCTCAACCAATCTTGTCACCTTCAGAGATTTGTGCACATATACCCGCAGGTCTCACTGTTCATGCACCCCCTTTAGGATTATACCCTTTAGTTTATATTGCCTCTCTTCGTTCATTTAATCATGCTTCTCCAATTTTATTTCTTAACTCAGATTCATGGCCTCAATTTCTTTCTTTCTCTGAGCCCCTCAACTTAATCTGGCAGCATAATGTTGGCGAGTGGTGATTGATTGCCCTGGGAACTAACAGGAAGAGAGCTCAGAAGCCGGAGGGCCCAGGGAGCAAAATGTTCTGCAACCAATCGTGGTGCTTGAGGGTTGGATCATGAGTCGGCCAGTCAGGTGAGTCAGTGTGAATCTCTATTAAACTATTTATTTTTAAAAAGTTAGATCGCAATTTCTTAACAAAACAGTTTAACATTTGTCAGTATTTTGGGTCCCTGGAGTTCCTTTAGTGCCAAGTGGACTTAGGTATTTAAAGGTCATTCAATTCCCTCTTTCCATGTTGCTGTTAGTTAAATGTACAGTGATTGATTTCCCCTTATTATGCATTTGTAGTAGTTAAAGTAACATCCTTCCTGTTGGTAGTGCGTCACATTCTGTGCTGGGCGAGATGGCTGGTGGCATCAGCCTTTAAAATTGTCATCCTCTTGTTCAAATCTCTCCAGGGTCTCGCCCCTCCCTATCTCTGCAACCTCCTCCTGCCCACCAACCCTCTTAATTAGGCTGGGTTTGTTTTCTTTGAAATAGAGGAGTATGTGGGGAGACCTTAATGAGGTCTTTAAAATTTTGAGGGGCCTAGATAGAGCGGATAGGAAGGACCTGTTTCCTTCAGCACAGGCGTCAACAACTATGGTGTATAGGGTTAAAGTAATTTTGGGGGAGGTTTAGAAGCGATTTGAGGGGAAATTTCTTTACCCAGAAAGTGGTGGGGGTATGGAACTCACTGCCTGAAAGTGTGGAAGGTTCAGAAACCCTCACCACAGTGCATCAATGTGGCTGAGAATTTTGTGGATAGCACGTTTCAGGGAGTGTTCACCCTGCAGCTTAAGAGTGTGCAGGCATAGGAGGGAATGGGTGACCGCCAGATAGACAAGGTGGACCAGGCAGGTGGGGCAGGAGTCCCCTGACTCGCTAACCGGTTTTCAGTTCTGGATACTGGTGAGCCCGATGTTTGCTCTGGGGAGTACAACCAGCGCCAAGTCCACGCACCACGGGTTGCTCAGCTGCAGGCAGATTTTAGGGAGCTAGGAAAGTGATTAAAAGCAGGACCTCAAAGGTCATAATCTCTTGATTACTCCTGGTGCCACGTACTAGTGAGTACAGAAATAGGAAGATAGAGCAGATGAATGCAAGGCTGGAGAGATGGTGCAGGAGGGAAGCTTTGGGACCATTTCTGGAGGAGGTGGGACCTGTACGTGTCGGGCGTGTTGCCCCTCAACAGGACCGGGACCAATATCCTCACCAGAGATTTTGCTAATGTTTGGAAGGCAGAAGAAACAAAGGCTAGAAAATAGACAACAAGGGAGTTTGGCAGTGCTAAACGCCAGTGTCGGTATGTTTCGGTGAGATCACCTCTCATTCTTCTAAACTCCAGAGTGTTTCGGCCCATTCTACACAATCTCTAATCATAAGACAGCCCTCTTCAGAAACACTTCAATGTCAGTGCATGGAGTCTAGGGAATGATGGCAGATAGACGAGGCACTGATGGACACATGTGATTATGATATTGTAGCTATTAGTGAGACATGGCTAAAAGAACTGCAGGAATGGCAGCTCAACATTCTTGGTTACAGCGTTTTAAGATGAGATAGAGAGGGGGATTAAAAAAGGAGGTTGGGGGGTCGCAATATTGAGTAAAGTAACAATTACAGCTGTGAGGAGGGACGATATGTTAGAGAGGTCATCAAATGAGGCCATGTGGGATGAACTGAAGAACAAAAAAGGGGCAATCACACTGCTGGGGTTGTACTATAGACCCCCAAACAGTCAGAGGGAGATAGAAGAGCAAATATGTAGACAAATTTCTGCGAAGCGAAAAAAATAATAGGGCAATAATACTAGGGGATTTCAACTACCCTAATATAAACTGTAAAAGGTATAGAGGGAGTAGAATTCTTAAAATGCATTCAGGAGAACTTTTTTAGGCAGGACGTAGCAAGCCCAACAAGAGAGGGCGCAGTTCTGGACTTAGTTTTGGGGAATGAAGTTTGGGCAGGTGGAAGGGGTATCAGTGGGACAACATCTTCGTGCTGGTGATCATAATTTAGCTAGATTTAGGGTAGTTATGGAAAAGGACTAAGATAGACCAGTAATAAAGGTTCTCAATTGGGGAAAAGTTAATTTTGGGAAAAGCCAAGATGTGATTGAGCCAAAGTGGACTGGAAACAGGAACTTGAAGGTAAATCAGCGTCCGAGCAGTGAGAGGCATTCAAGGAGGGAGATAGTGAGGGAACATACGAACCCTCAAGAAAAAGAATGGGACTAATAAATCTAGAGCCCCTTGGATGTCAATTTAAGAACATAAGGAATAGGAGCAGGAATAGGCCACACAGCCCCTTGAGCCTGCTCTGCCATTCAATAAGATCATCGACCTCAACACCACTTTCTCTCTGATCTCCATATCCTTTGATTCCCCTAGAGACCAAAAATCTATATATCTGAGCCTTGAATATACTCAGAGACTCAGCATCCACAGCCCTCGGGAGCAGGGAATTCCAAAGATTCACAACCCTCTGAGTGAAGAAATTCCTCCTCATCTCCGTCTTAAATGGCCTTTCCCTTGGGCCTAGTTCCATCCAGGGGAAACAACCACTCAGCATCTATGCTATCAATCCCCTTCAGAATCTTGTATGTTTCAATGAGATCACCTCTCATTCTTCTAAACTCCAGAGCGTATAAGCCCATTCTACACAATCTCTCATCATAAGACAGCCATCTCATCCCAGGAATCAATCGTGAACCTTTGTTGCACCGCCTCCAAGGCAAGTATATCCTTCGTTAGATAAGGAGACCAAAACTGTGCACAGTACTCCAGGTGTGGACTCACCAAGACCCTGTACAATTGTAGCAAGACTTCCTTACTCTTATACTCCAACCCTTGCAATAAAGGACAACGTGCCATTTGCCTTTATTGCTTGCTGTACCTGCATGCTAGCTTTCAGTGTTTCTTGCACGAGGACACCTAAATCTCTCTGAATACCCAAATCTCTCTGAACACCAACATTTAAAAGTTTCTCACCATTTAAAAGATATTATGGTTTTCTATTCTTCCTACTAAAGTGAACAACCTCACATTTCCCTGCATTATACTCCATCTTCCACCTTACTGCCCACTCACATCATCTATCTATATATCTAGGTCATTAATATAGATTGTAAATAGCTGAGGCCCCAGCACTGATCTTTGCAGCACCCCAGTAGTTACAGCCTGCCAACCTGCAAAGGACCTGTTTATCTCCAAATTTGCGGATGACACTAAGTTGGGTGGCAGTGTGAGCTGCGAGGAGGATGCTATGAGGCTGCAGAGCGACTTGGATGGGTTAGGTGAGTGGGCAAATGCTTGGCAGATAAAGTATAATGTGGATAAATGTGAGGTTATCCACTTTGGTGGTTAAAAACAGAGACAAACTATTATCTGAATGGTGACAGATTAGGAAAAGGGGAGATGCAACGAGACCTGGGTGTCATGGTACATCAGTCATTGAAGGTTGGCATGCAGGTACAGCAGGCGGTTAAGAAAGCAAATGGAATGTTGGCCTTCATAGCGAGGGGATTTGAGTACAGGGGCAGGGAGGTGTTGCTACAGTTGTACAGGGCCTTGGTGAGGCCACACCTGGAGTATTGTGTACAGTTTTGGTCTCCTAACCTAAGGAAGGACATTCTTGCTATTGAGGGAGTGCAGCGAAGGTTCACCAGACTGATTCCCGGGATGGCAGGACTGACCTATCAAGAAAGACTGGATCAACTGGGCTTGTATTCACTGGAGTTCAGAAGAATGAGAGGGGACCTCATAGAAACTTTTAAAATTCTGATGGGTTTAGACAAGTTAGATGCAGGAAGAATGTTCCCAATGTTGGGGAAGTCCAGAACCAGGGGACACAGTCAAAGGATAAGGGGTAAGCCATTTAGGACCGAGATGAGGAGAAACTTCTTCACCCAGAGAGTGGTGAACCTGTGGAATTCTCTACCACAGAAAGTTGTTGAGGCCAATTCACTAAATATATTCAAAAAGGAGTTAGATGAAGTCCTTACTACTCGGGGGATCAAGGGGTATGGCGAGAAAGCAGGAATGGGGTACTGAAGTTGCATGTTCAGCCATGAACTCATTGAATGGCAGTGCAGGCTAGAAGGGCCGAATGGCCTACTCCTGCACCTATTTTCTATGTTTCCCTACTCTGCTTTCTGTCCGTTAACTAATCGTCTATCCATGCGAATACATTACCTCTAATCCCATGAGCCCTCATCTTGTGCAATAGCCTTTTATGTGGCACCTTATCGAATGCCTTTTAGAAATTCAAATATACTACACTCACTGATTCCCCTTTATCTACCCTGCTAGTTACATCCTCAAAAAAACTCTAATAAATTTGTCAAACATGATTTCCCTTTCATAAAACCATGTTGACTCTGCCTAATCATATTATGATTTTCTAAGTGCCCTGATACCACTTCCTTAACAATGGATTCCAGTATTTTCAGACGACTGCTATTAGGCTAACTGGCCTGTTCCCTGTTTTCTCTCTCCCTCATTTCTTGAATAGCGGTGTTACATTTCCAATCCACTGGGACCGTTCTAGAATCTAGGGAATTTTGGAAGATCAAAACCAATGCCTCGACTATCTCTGCAGCCATCTCTTTTAGAACCCGAGGATGTAGGCCGTTGGGTCCAGTGATTTGTCAGCTTTTAGTCCCATTCCTCACCCTCATTAGACCTTAGGTTCCCCACCATTGTAGGTATGTTTTGTACCTCTTCTACTGATACAAAATATTTGTTTAATGTTTCTGTCATTTCCTTATTCCCCATAATAATTCAATAATAATGTGGGACTTCCGTCAACACACGGACTGCAGCATTTCAAGAAGGTGGCTCACCACCATCTTCTCAAGGGCAATTAGGGATGGGCAATAAATGCTGGCCTTGGCAGTGACACCCACATCCCATGAACGAATAATAAAAAATAAAAATTCTCCTGTCTCAGCCTCTAAGAGACCAATGTTTATTTTTTCTATTCCACTTTTGCATACTTGTAGAAGACCTTACAATCTGTTTTTATATTTCTGACTAGTTTTCTCTTGTTTCCCTTTTTTCCCTTTTTATCGATTTTTTGGTCATCCTTTGCTGTTTTCTGAAACTTGCAATCCTCAGACTTATCACTAATCTTTACAACATTCTTTCAATCCAATGCTATATTTAACTTCTTTAGTTAGTCACCAAGCCTTCCTCCTCCACACAGGTTTGCTTTATGGTCCCTGACAGGCCCTTTTGTTATCCTCTTGCTCTTAATGTATTTATAAAACATCTCTGGGTTTTCCTTGCTTTTATTTTTTCATGTCCTCTCTTTGCTTTCCTAATTTCCTTTCCTAATTTCCCCCCTGCACTTTCTATACTCCTAGGGGTTCTGCAGTATTGTGCGCTCGGATCATTTTTCCCTTAGACCTTTGTTTCTCAATGGAATGTATTTTTGTTGAGAATTATATATTTTAATACTAGCCACTGCTTATTGACTGCTATACCTTTTAATCTATTTTTCCAATCTACCTTGGCCAGCTTGCCCTTCAAACCTATGTAATTGGCTTTATTTAAGTTTAAGACCCTAGTTTCAGACTTGGGTAAGTCACTCTCAAATATAAGGGGCATATAGGGTAGGATAAAGAAATCAAGACAACCTTATGACAGATACCGAGCGCACAATACTGCAGAACCCCTAGAGGAGTATAGAAAGTGCAGGGGTGAAATTAAAAAGGAAATTAGGAAAGCAAAGAAAGGACATGAAAAAATAATGGCAAGGAAAACCCAGAGATGTTTTATAAATACATTAAGAGCAAGAGGATAACAAAAGGGCCTATTAGGGACCATAAAGCAAACCTGTGTGGAGGGGGAAGGCTTGGTATGGTTCATTAATACTTTGTGTCTGTTTTCACAAAAGAGAGGAACAATGTGGACATTGTAATTGGGGACAATGAGTGTGAAATATTAGATGAAATAAACATAGTGAGAGAGGAAGTATTAAGGGGTTTAGCAGCTTTGAAAGTAGATAAATCCCGAGACCTGGATGAAATGTATGCTGTTAAGAGAAGCAAAAGAGGAAATAGCAGAGGCTCTGACCATCATTTCCAATCCTCTCTGGCTACCGGTGTGGTGCTAGAGGACACGAGGACTGCAAATGTGGTACCGTTGATTAAAAAGGGAGAAAGGGGTAATTACAGGACAGTCGGCCTAACCTCGGTGGTGGGAAAATTATTGGAAAAATTCTGAAGGACAGGATAAATCTTCATTTAGAAAGTCACGGATTAATCGAGGAAAGTCAGCATGGATTTGTTAAGGGAAGGTAGTGTCTGACTAAATTGATTGAATTTTTTGAGGAGATAACAAGGAGGGTCGATGAGGGGTAGTGTGTTTGATGCAGTCTATATGGATTTTAGCAAGGCTTTTGATAAGGTCCTATTGGCAGACTGGTCACGAAAGTTGAAGCTCATGGGATCCAGAACAAAGTGACAAGTTGCATCCAAAATTGGCTCAGGCAGGAAGCAAAGTGTAATGGTTGATGGATGTTTTTGTGACTGGGAGGATGTTTCCAGTGGGGTTCTACAGGGCTCTACTTGGTCCCTTTCTTTTTGTGGTATATAATCAATGAATTGGACTTCAATGTAGGGGTTTTGATTAAGAAGTTTGCAGATGATACGAAAATTGGCCGCATGGTTGATAATGAAGAAGAAAGCTGTAGACTGCAGGAAGATATCAATGGACTGGTCAGGTGAGCACAACAGTGGCAAATGGAATTCAATCTGCAGAAATGTGAGGTAATGCATTTGTGAAGGGCTAACTAGACAAGTGAATACACAATAAATGGTAGGATACTGAGAAATGTAGAGGAAGAGAGGGACCTTGGAGTGCATGTCCACAAATCCCTGAAGGTACCAGGACGAGTAGATAAGGTGGTTATTAGCCGAGGCATAGAATATAAAAGCAGGGAGGTTATGCTTGAACTATATAAAATTCTAGTTACGCCACAGTTAGAGTACTGCGTGCAGTTATGATCACCACATTACAGGAATGATGTGCAGTATAGAGGAGATTTACGAGGATGCTGCCTCAACTGGAGAATTTTAACTGAGGAAAGATTGGATAGGCTGGGGTTGTGGTCTTTGGAATAGAGGAGACTGAGGGGAGCCCTATTTGAGGTATATAGAATTAAGAAGGGCCTCGATAGAGTGGATATGAAAGACCTATTTCCCTTAGCAGAGTGGTCAATAACCAGGGGGCATAGATTTAAAGTAATCAGTAGAAGGTTCCGATGGGATTTGAGGAGATAATTTTTCACGCAGTGGGTGGTGGGAGTCTGGAACTCACGCCTGAAAGGGAGGCAGAAACACTCATCGCATACCTCAACGTACTTCGATGCGCACTTAAAGTGCCGTAACCTATAAGGTTATGGACCAAGAGCTGGAAAGTGGGATTCGGCGGACTTGTTGAGCCGAATGCTCTTCTTCTGTGCTGTAAATTTCTGTAATTCTATGATCCTGTACTTGCAGTGGTGACTTTCGTAAATTATGAGGACAGGTTGCACAGACTAGGCTTGTATTCCCTTGAATATAGAAGATTAATGATTGACCTAATTAAGATGTTTAAGATGATTAAAGGAAAAACTATTTCCTTTAGTGAGGGAGTCCACCACAAGATCGTTCAGGGGTGATGTCACGAAGCACTACCTCTCTCAAATGTTGAGAGGCTGTTTCTCTTGGCTCGAGAGTCTAGAACTCTGGTCATAGGGGCCAATATTCCACATTGCCTTTAATTCTTCCTGCATCTAACCTGTCCAGTCCCATCAGAATTTTATATGTTTCTATGAGATCCCCTCTCATCCTTCTAAACTCCAGTGAATACAGTCGATCCAGTCCCCCCTCATACGTCAGTCCTGCCATCCCGGGAATCAGTCTGGTGAACCTTTGCTGCACTCCCTCAATAGCAAGAACGTCCTTCCTCAGATTAAGAGACCAAAACTGAACACAATATTCCAGATGAGACCTCACCAAGGCCCTGTACAACTGCAGTAAGACCTCCCTGCTCCTATACTCAAATCTCCTAGCTATGAAGGCCAATATACCATTTGCTGCCTTCGCCACCTACTGTACCTGCATGCCAACTTTCAATGACTGTTGTACCATAACACCCAGGTCTCGTTGCACCTCCCCTTTTCCTAATCTGCCACCATTCAGGTAATATTCTGCCTTCATGTTTTTGCCACCAAAGTGGATAACCTAACATTTATCTACATTATGCTGCATCTGCCATGCATTTGCCCACTCACCTAGCCTGTCCAAATCACCCTGCAGCCTCTGAGCGTCCTCCTCACATCTCACACCGCCACTCAGCTTAGTGCCATCTGCAAACTTGGAGATTTTACACTCAATTCCCTCGTCCAAATCATTAATGTATATTGTAAATAGCTGGGGTCCCAGGACTGAGCCCTTTGGAACCCCACTAGTCATTGCCTGCCATTCTGAAAAGGACCCGTTTATCCCAACTCTGTGCTTCCTGTGTGCCAACCAGTTCTCTATCGATGTCAGTACATTACCCCCAATACCATGCGCTTTGATTTTTCACACCAATCTCTTGTATGGGACCTTGTCAAAAGCCTTTTGAAAGTCCAAATACACCACATCCACTGGTTCTGCCTTGTCCACTCCGCCAGTTACATCCTCAAAAAAAATCTCGAAGATTTGTCAAGCAGGATTTCCCTTTCGTAAATCCATGCTGACTTGGACCGATCCAGTCACTGCTTTCCAAATGTGTTGCTATTTCATCTTTAATAATTGAATCCAGCATTTTCCCCACTACTGATGTCAGGCTAACCAGTCTATAATTACCCCTTTTCTCTCTCCCTCGTTTCTTAAAAAGTGGTGTTACATTAGCTACCCTCCAGTCCATAGGAACTGATCCAGAGTCGATAGACTGTTGGAAAATGATCACCAATGCATCCACTATTTCTAGGGCTACTTCCTTAAGTACTCTGGGATGCAGACCATCAGGCCCTGGGGACTTATCGGCCTTCAGTCCCATCAATTTCCCACCTAATAAGAATTTCCTTCAGTTCCTCCTTCTCACTAGACCCTCGGTCCCCTAGTATTTCCGGAAGGTTAATTGTGTCTTCCTTCGTGAAGACAGAACCAAAGTATTTGTTTAACTGGTCCGCCATTTCTTTGTTCCCCATTATAAATTCACCTGAATCTGACTACAAGGGACCTACGTTTGTTTTCACTAATCTTTTTCTCTTCACATATCTATAGAAGCTTTTGCAGTCAGTTTTTATGTTCCCAGCAAGCTTCCTCTCGTACTCTATTTTCCCCCTCTTATTTAAACCCTTTGTCCTCCTCTGTTGTATTATAAAATTCTCCCAGTCCTCAGGTTTGCTGCTTTTTCTGGCCAATTTATATGCCTCTTCCTTAGATTTAACACAATCCTTAATTTCCCTTGTTCGCCATGGTTGAGCCACCTTCCCTGTTTTACTTTTACTCCATTCAGGGATGTACAATTGTTGAAGTTCATCCATGTGGTCTTTAAATATTTGCCATTGCCTGTCCACCGTCAACCCTTTAAGTATCACTTGCCAGTCTATTCTAGCCAATTCACGTCTCATACCATCGAAGTTACCTTTCCTTAAGTTCAGGACCCTAGTCTCTGAATTAACTGTGTCACTCGCCATCTTAATAAAGAATTCTACCATATTATGGTCACTCTTCCCCAAGGGGCCTCGCACAACAAGATTGCTAATTAGTCCTTTCTCATTACACATCATCGAGTCTAGGATGGCCAGCCCTCTAGTTGGTTCCTCAACATATTGGTCTAGAAAACCATCCTTAATACATTCCAGGAAATCCTTCTACACTGCATTGCGACCAGTTTGGTTAGCCCAATCAATATGTAGATTAAAGTCGCCCATGATGACTGCTGTACCTTTATTGCACGCATCCCTAATTTCTTGTTTGATGCTGTCCCCAACCTCACTACTACTGTTTGGTGGTCTGTACACAACTCCACTAGCGTCTTTTGCCCTTTGGTATTCCGTAGCTCCACCCATACCGATTCCACATCATCCAAGCTAATGTCCTTTCTGACTATTGCATTAATTTCCTCTTTAACCAGCAATGCCACCCCACCTCCTTTTCCTTTCTGTCTATCATTCCTAAATGTTGAATGTCCCTGTATGTTGAGTTCCCAGCCTTGGTCACCTTGGAGCCATGTCTTCGTGATCCCAAAATCTCTCTACTCCTCTGCTTATTTTAAAGTTTTACTATTTAATGTTCATTTGCTCCCTTTTTCTTCCTGCCAAAATGTATCTCATCAGATTTCTCTGCACTAAATTTCATCTGACATCTACCTGCCCCATTTACAAACCTGTGCATTCAGACTGAACTCACTTACAGTCATCTTCACAGTTTCCCACGCTCCCCATTTTTGGCGTCATCTGGACATGTTGATCTTTTGCCCCATATACCCAAGTCCAGATCATTTCTCTATATTGAGGAGCAATGGTCCCCACATTGACCCTGGGGGACACCACTGTTTACATCCCTCCAGTCTGAAGAACATCCATTAACCACTACTCTGTTTTCTGCTCTTTACCCAACTTCCTCTCCACTCTGCCCCACTCCATTTAATACCGTGAGTCTTAATTTGATCAACAAGCCTCCTGTACGGCACCTTATCAAACATCTTTTGACAATCCATCTACACAACATCCACTGCATTTCCTTTCTCACTGCACTGTGTTATTTCCTGAAATAATCCCTGCTGTGTGTCCTGAATGAACCCATTTCACTACCAAATGTTGCAATGTTTGCTCCACCCCAGAGTTCCATCTGTCTAAAGCCACAACAAAAGGTCCAGTTTTTGCTGGAGTTTGAGAGAAACCAGTTTTAAAAATGGGATAGCATTTCAACCAATCCAGGCTCAGCCCCACCCACTGGGTGTGTCAAGCCCCGCCCCCTCACTCCCATTGTTTGGAGGACCAGCCACCTGCTCGGTCCTCCAGCCCCTACCCCGCTCTTCCTATTGGTCTGGAGCTTCCGTCAATTACCCGGGCTGGATTAATGCTCAGTCTGGGGGTCTGGAGCTAATGTTGTGGAGTATTAAAAAATATAACACTCACATGAAAGATTTTTTATGGAGAAAAGTGTTGTTTATTAAAACCTGATTAATCAAGGGAGATCCGGCCTCATCAGTACCATTACTGAGTGCTCTCAACGCTGATCTCTCAGGACAAGCTGTGTAATTACATTTTTATACAGTTGAGATAGTCAAAATGGTGGAACTACGTGGGGAAGTGTTCCATTGGTTAATACAGGTTACAACAATCTCATTGGGTGCTACAGTTACATTAATTTTATTGGTTACAGTAATTTCTAATGATTCCATTGGTACATTCAGTTCTGACGACTGTTGCTAGGGAATAGCTGCCTACAGGTTATGTGTTACATTTCTAGGAACGTCTTCCCAGGCTAATTCTCAGACTAATGTCCTTGGCAGACATATGGCTACCCTCTGCTTAAGAGGCATTGTCCCTGTTATCTCCTGTGGCTGGAACATCGTGGCCTCTTCTCATTATTTCTGTGCACTGTTTACATAAATCTTGTGGGTGTTCTTATCTCCTAAGAGAATTTCTCTGACCTTAGTGTTTCTGCCTAATTCAGCTATTCTACCATGAACACATTGTAAACCTTACTTTCAGTCTTACTTTATTTTAATTACACCAAATTACTTTACCCCTAATTAAGGTTTTTCGCTCTTACAATCTCCCAATTGATCAGGTGGTAACCCCTAATACCCACCATGAACAACAATTTTCCTTTCCCTGCCTTTTCCTGTCATGTGTGTCTCGTTGATCAGGCGATAGGATTGGGACACTCACGACTCGTATCAAGTATTCATTCCGTCTTTGTGTTTGATTACCCCTTTTTGGATCTAACAAAGGCTTTCTACGTTCTTGGTTACGGGCCTTGGCCAGCGTCTTTGCTCTGCGTCTCTTGTATCTGCCTGCACATTCTCCCCGGAGTATCAGCACCACTATCAGCTGCACTAGGACTAACACATGGGATATAATTCAAATCCCTATCTTGTAATTTTACTCGGGTATGCCTCTCCTATTTTTGCACTTGTTACATAACATCACCAACCAACTCAAGGCTATTACTACCTGTACTGCCACTAGGGTATGTGAAAAGATCCTTATCCACGGATGTATAATCTCAAGTATCAAGGCGGGTTTTTCAGGTTATCCTTTATCTCACTGTCCAGTTCTTTGCCTTTATCCTTTAGCTCATAATATCTTATAATGTAATTTCTTAACGGTCCTTTGAGCTCAGTTAAATCTTCAAGTAACGGGAATTGGTGGTGCTTGCTCTTCCATGTAATCATCAATATCTTGCTTAATCTCATCGCTTATATTGTCTTCCTGGCGTTTATATACGTCATGTGTGCTCTTCCCACTACCACCAACACTCTGGGAGTAAAGCAAAAGTTAGGCATTGTAATGTTACAAGTCAAGCCTCCGTTATCGTAAGTTCCCAGTCTAGTTACCACACAATATTCTCCTCGCCCTTGATAGGCTTAATGTGTGGGTTCGGTTCGGGCAGGGCTTATTCCAATGACACATCCTTCCGTAGTATTGTCAAACCCACAGCTATCCTTGCTCCAGTCTCCCACTGGGTGAGAGCATATAGTTAGGTTTCCTTCTCTCCGGCATCCGGATAAAGATATTCCCCTTATATTTCCATTCTTTTTAATCTCCTACTGGTCCATCGCAGATGCACTCTTCCCCTCGTATTATGTTTGTTTCTCCTCACATCCTCCTGTAACCGCATACACCCTAGTCATTCCTTTCAGGGTGCAGGCGTCTAATGGCCCAGTGTGCTGTGCCATTTCTTCCAACTGGGTGTTATTTATCCAATCTGGAACTCGCCCGGTTTGTATCTGATCCATATTGTGTCTCACCTGACCGATCATCCATCTCCCATAGGCATGATGTGTCTCTTTTCCTGTCCTCGGCATCGTCCTCTCATTCCTGCTTATTTAGCTCGTTAATTGTTCGTGCATGGCCTTCCAATACGGATATACCCTCCAGCAGTATTTTGGGTGTTTTAGATCCTAACTCTGAAGATTCTATCCCTATCGCGGCCTGTTTCCTCATCGTACCTCCATCGTTCTCCTCAAACTATCTGCTCCTGCTTGGATCACCTGTATAGCTAGTGCATCTACTAGCGAGGTCCCTGTACTTCAGTTAATACGTCATTCCCTATAGATCTCCTCTGTCTTCCCTCCTTTGTGTCTCAGCTGCTTATGATACTCCCTTGCTCCTGATGTGTCGCTAGCTTTTCTCAGGATTGTGTCTAGCAATCGTGTGCACAGCACTTTAGTCTTCGGGCTAAACTTTTCTGTCAGCTATAGGTCTGTTAAATTTATGCTCACAGGTAACATTTCATGCTGCACATTGTCAAATAACAACATTCCCTCCGATCTCGTCACCAACCCGCCGGGCAGGCCTTCAGTAAGGGGATGTCAAGTAATTGGTGGTAGTGTTGTTGGTCCTGGGATCATGACTATTAATCATCACTGCTGGACCTGAATACTTTCTCTCTCCCTGACATATCACCCATTAACGAGGACGGCTCTAAGATCATGTCCCTCTCTGGGTCCAGACAATGTACTATTGCTTCTGTTCCAGGTTTAACTACCACGTGCTTTCCCAAGGTTAATTCCCCTGGTTTACAATATTCAGATAACATTTTGTTACCCACTTATCTTGTGGCTTCAAGATAAATGCTCCTGACACTCTGGGCTGCTTTACGTAGTTGTTGTACCCTCTGGTGTGAGTATATGCTTCTGGGCCCCCTAGGGGCAGCCTTGTAGCTTGTCCTTGTAGAATCGGAAGGGCGGTGGTGATCATGTTTGTATTCTGTTGATAAAACACATCCTGGATATTCCAAGTTTTTAGTTAGTGTTACCATTTCTATTTCAACTGGATTGTTTGCACCGTTTCTCTAGGCATGTGCCCTTTTCCAGATCCACTTTATTATAGCCAGTACTCCTAATATTGCAAATATACATCCTAATCCTCTTAATAGTCCATCTATCGTACCTTTATATTCTTTCAGCTGGGACCAGTGTTTCCATCGACCCCTACCTTTCATATCAACGCAAGCACACGTATCTCCACTAATTAATACCTCATATGGTCCGCTCCACCTCGGTGCGAACCCTGGTTTCTCTGCCACCTCCTTAACCATTACCTTTGCCCCCACCTCAGGGATTATAGCCGAGGCGGTTATCTCACTGCCTTCGTCCTCCTTCTGCCTTTCTCGGACCTCCTGTCGCATACCTTTCAACTGCTCGCTCAATTCCCTCACATACTTTCTGATTCTGTCTCGTAGGGGGCCTAAGTCGGCTCCTTCTGTCACTATTCCTTCTGGTAACTTCATTGCCTCACTCGGCGGTTTTAAGGGTCCGATTCATTCTCTCTACCATCGCTGAAGTCTAGGGATGATATGGGATGTGAAACTTCTGCTTAATACCGAATATTCTACAAGTTTCTTTCATCACTTGACCTGTGAAATGAGTCCCTTGATCCAAGCCAATCATGTGGTAATAGGACTGCCTCCCATTTAGCATTTCCACCAGTGTGTGTTTTATGTGCAGTATTATTTCTCCTGTCATTATGACAGACTCACTAATTTTGACTGCCCAAGTGGCACAATCCAGTGCGGCCAGGCATCTGGACAGGCCGGCAACCACTGGTGATTGCTGTGTCGAGTAGTAAACTACGGGTCTCATCCTATCCCCATGCATTTGTGTCACCGCGGCTCCATAGAAGCCTCCCTGTTTCTCACAATATGGACCCAAGTTTCGGGCCGCCCCTGGACGTCCGTTTTTCGCGCCAGAAAGTGCGCCTAAAAAAAACTTACCTATTCTCCGGCAACCTGCAGGCCCTCTGGAGCTGGGCGCGGCGCAGCACGAGCTGTAGGGGGCGGAGCCAGGTCCCTGCGCTGAAAACAGTGCCAGGACCTCTGCACATGCGAGCTCCAGGCACTGTGGGCGGGGCCCGAAGCACGCAGCCCCGAGCCCTGGCCGAATGGCCTCAATGGGGCTGCGTGCATAAGGCTCCTGCCACCCGATCGCACCCGACCCGACGCCTGCCCTTCCCCCCCCCCCCCCCCCCCCATCCCCCTGGCGACCCGACCTCTGCTGCCCCCTCCGGAGCTCCCTGACTCTCTCCTCTCCTCTCCCCATCCGCTCCGCGACACCCCCCCCTCCCCCCCCCCCGATACCCGATGACACCTACCTGTAAATCCAGCCCGAAGTCTTGGGCCCGGCCGTTCAGCCTCCTCCTCTCCCTTCCCTCCCTCCCTCTCTCCTTCCCTCCCTCCCTCCTTTCTCCTTCCTTCCCTCCCTCCCTCCTCACTCCTCCCTTCCATCCCCCCCTCCTCACTCCTC